>NC_026006.2:28236534-28536534 GCF_000442705.2 Elaeis guineensis | reverse complement strand
TATGATCCTGCCAACCGTCAGCCGCCTTTAGCCGTCTGCCACGAGGAGTGGGGCACGCATCGGATGCGGACTGGCCTGGGGGGATTCGCGATCATTATGGCGCCGGATCCCAGGGTCTATTTAAACCCGTCCTCCCCCCTTCAGGCATCCTACCCCATTTTTGATTTTTTGCTGGCGTCTGTCTTCTCTTCGAGAGCCTGCTCTAGTGAACGTCTTCTCGAGCCGTAGGCGCCTCCCGTTTCTCGCTCCCCAGGTCCCTAGAGCAATATAGGTTAGTGCCAACCTTCTTCTCACCGCCTAGGGGCTTGTCCTCTCTTCATTAATTTTGTGTCTTCTTCCGAGTTGGCCTTCGGCGTCTCGTTTCCCTTTCGGTCTGCCTTTTTAGGATCCTTTAGGTTCTCCCTCCGAAACTGTTCAAAATGTCCTCTGACTCTTCTGCTCCCGGCAGTTCCGAGAGTTCCTCTGCTTCAAACCCCCAGGTCCCTGTCTCTGCAGACGAACCCGCGTCCGGGGCAGGGCCTCGCCCGATTTTTGCTCCGGGCACCATTCCATGTTCGTCAACTCCGGATGAACTCCTTCTGATAAGGGCTCAGTACGGGGTTCCTCCGGAGTACGACCTGGAGCTACCTGGCCCCTCTGACCGGGCCAGCGCTCCTCCTCCTGGTCGCTTTTGTCTGTATCAGGAGGCATTCCGTGCCGGACTCTGACTTCCGCTTCCTGTCTTTGTTGCTGCCTTCTTCCGCTTTTTGGACATTTTCCTCGCCTCCGTGGCCCCAAATTCCTTTAGGTTCTTGATAGGGTTTCTCTCTCTCTGCCACATAGCTGAGGTCCAGCCGTCCCTCTCCTTATTCAGGCATTTTTACACTTTCAAACGCCATCCTTCAGCGAAGGACTGGTGGTACTTCTCCCCCCAGTTTGGTAAGAAGGGGTTGCTGAAGGGCGCCCCTTCTTCGATTCACAATTGGAAGGAGAAATTTCTCTTTGTCTACTGCCCGACCCTGGAACTGGGCCTGCCCCCTTGGGGGTCCCTGAGGGATTCCGTCCGTCGGGCTCCCAGCCTGGAAGAGGACGACCTCCAGGCCGCCCAGAAGCTTCTAAGTTACCCCGCTCCTTCCCTTCCTAATCTTCTGAAGGAGCAGCTTCTTTTCAACATCGGCCTGAGCCCTCAGGATCCAGCAAGTATTTATATTTTCTTTTCTTGCCTTCTTCTTTTTTTCTTCCCGCTTTTTTCTTCCTCTTTCTTTCTCTCTTCTTTTCTCTTCTCTCTTCTTCTTTCTTTTTTTTTTTTTTTTTTTTTTTGACTCTGGACTGATCGGTGTCGCTTCTTCTTTCTTCTTTTCTTTTCCTGTTGTTATTTTTTTTTTTAGCAATGGACGCCGAAGCCACGCGGATGCTCGCCAAGGCCATGAGAGCTCAGAAGAGGAAGGGCGCGACGGCCTCCGGATCAGCGAAGAGGGCCAGGGTGGAGGAGACGAGCTTGGCTGCACCCGTCCAGGCGACCCCGGCCATCGACATTCCTTCGGATGCCGAGCCAGCGGCCCCCCGGGCTTCTTCAAGGAGCCCGCCGACTGGGGCCCCCGTTCCGGGGGCTCGCCCTACGGAGGCGCCCGCTGCGGGGAGGAGGAGGAAATCGGTGGCTCGCAGGGCGAGCAGCCACCGAGCTGCTGCAGACGAGTCCATCTGCTTTGAGGGGGGATCAGAGAACCCCTTCAACGACAAGGACCTGATCAGGCGGCTGCTTGATGGCTGCATTCTGTCCGACGTCGTGGAGAGGATCGACCGCACCGATCCCGAGCAGCGGGCTTGGGATTCTTTGGGGTCCTTCCTTGAGGTAAGCGGATGTTCATTTGCATGGTCACTCGGCCTTTGTTGTAATTCTCTATCCGTCCTTGCAGATTGGGCACCAGCTCTTTGCCTATGTCGAGGCATCGAGCCGCATGAGAAGGGACCTCCTTCAAGTGGAGGAGCGCTGCCAGGCCGAGGTTGCTCGCCTTCAAGCGAAGATGGCCGAAGTAGCCACCCTCCAGGAGGCCCTGGAGAGGGAGAGGCAAGCCCGGGAAGAGGAGAGACAAGCCCGGGAGGAGGAGAGACGAAGCTTGGAGGAGTCAGTGAGGAAGGCAGAGGCCGATGTCGCCCATTTGGCCGAGCAAACTCCGGTTCTGGTCTCGGAGGCCAGGGCCCTTGCGGTGGAGGAGTTCAAGGCCTCCGCAGAGATGAGGGAACTGAACGTCCAGTTCGGCCTGGAGGCGTTCACAAAGGGGTTCGAGCTCTGCCGAGAGAAGGTGGCCAGCAGATACCCCGACCTCGATCTCGGCTTTCTGGAGGAGTCTGAAGATGAGGCCGGCCCTTCGTCCGTCGCTACCGCAGTCGCACCCCCCGCGCCGAGCTCTCCACCTCCTGCCCCTGAGGTCTGAGACCTCCGATCTTGTGTCTTTATTTTGTCGCCATATTTCCTTTCTGTTTGTCTCCAAAATTAATCAATAAAGTCGAATTTCTTGTTGTGGATGGCCTCTCCTTTCCCCTCCTCCTCCTTTTCTGCCTTTCTTCTTGTAATGAGTCGGTCTTTGACGTTTGCACCTTCCGATGGCAGTGCCCTGCTGAAGCACTCCCCTTGTCCCTGGGGGTCCCGCTGAAGTCAACTATCCAACGGCTGAAAAAGGAGGTCCTCCACCTGACGAAGAAGTTGAAGAAGTCGGAGGGCGAGCTCCGCGAGTCGAGAAAATGCTATTCCGAGGCCGCCGCTGAGGCCGCCCACTTTAGGAGTCTCCAAGTGAAGGCAATCATGGATTACAGCCGGAGGAAGGCGAACTTCACAAAGGAGCTCGAGGAATGTAAGAAGAGCGCCAGCGACCGAACTTGGGCTCAAGAAGCCAGGATCAGTGCCCTTAAGGTGGAGCTGTCAGCTGTGAAGAGGAGGATCAGCCAGCTGGAAGGGAACTCATCTCGGCTCCCAGCGCGGGTTGATGATGAGCAGAAATGGTCGCAGAAGGTCTCCGACCTCCAAAAGCAGCTTCAAGATGCTGAGATGAGCCACGATGTGCAGCAGGCCAGCTGGCGCCGGCAAGTGGAAGAGTACAAAGGGAGATTCCGTCAGACGGCGGATGAGGTTGTTCGTCTCCAGAGGCAGTTGGTTACTAGGGCGCAGCTTACTAACACCCAAGATACCGAAGAGCTCCTAGCCCTGAGAGGCACTGTCGAAGGGATTTCCGTCTCCCTTGGGGAGAAGACAGCCGAACTTCAACAAGTGAGCATCCAACTGGTGCTTGAGTGGAGGACCGTCGCGGATGCAGAGGCGGAGTCCGAAGTTCTGCGGAAGCGGCATCGAGAAGCGGAGGCTGAGAGCCGGCAACTTCGTCAGGCGCTCCAGGATACACTGCGGAAGAAGGAAGAACTAGAAGAAACAGTGGAGAACCTGAGGCAGTCCTAGTTGAGGGATGGAGGTGATAACCCTAGGTCGGAGGGAGCGGGGCCTCCTTAGAGCTCTTTTGTAGTCACCCCCTTTTTCTTCTCTTTTTTTTTTTTTTGTCATTTTGTCCTTCTTTCCCTGGCCGTCCCGGCCCTGTAGTACGTATATCGAAAATGGAAAAAGAGCATTTTGTGTTACCTTGTCCACGTGTAGTACTGATATTGTCGTTGGTTGGACCTTTCTGATCGTTTGGCTTGTTTGACGTAGATGTCATCATGGGGGGGGGGCTCTTTCCTTTCATCCGACCTTGTTACGCGGCCGAGTTTCGCCACCATCATTAACCCTTGCTGCAGAAGTGGCGGATGGAGCCCGGCTCCCGTAGGAGGCTGGGTGAAGTCTTCCTTGGTGGCGGAACCCGGCTCCCGTGAGAGTCCGGGTAAAGTCTTCCTTGGTGGCGGAACCCGGCTCCCGTAGGAGTCCGAGTGAAGTCTTCCTTGGTGGTGGAACCCGGCTCCCGTAGGAGTTCGGGTGAAGTCTTCCTTGGTGGCGGAACCCGGCTCCCGTAGGAGTCCGGGTGAAGTCTTCCTTGGCGACGGAACCCAGCTCCCGTAGGAGTCCGGGTGAAGTCTTCCTTGGCGGTGGAACCCGACTCCCGTAGGAGTCCGGGTGAAGTCTCCCTTGGCGGCGGAACCTGGCTCCCGTAGGAGTCCAGGTGAAGTCTTTCTTGGCGTAGGAACCCGCTCCCGTAGGAGTCTGGGTGAAGTCTTTCTTGGCGGCGGAACCCGGCTCCCGTAGGAGTCCGGGTGAAGTCTTCCTTGGCGGCGGAACCCGGTTCTCGTAGGAGTCCGGGTGAAGTCTTTCTTGGCGTAGGAGCCCGACTCCCGTAGGAGTCCGGACCTTCCATTTTGCTTGAGCCAGCGCGAGGTTCTCCTCTTGTTATCAGCCTGGCTTGTGGGGGCATGTTAGGGCGCTGTAAGGCCTCTCCCCCCTCTGGTCTAAAAGAATCGGGCCTTCAACTTTGCTCATGTCAGGACGAGGTTCTCCTCCTGTTCCTGACATGGCTGTGGGGGCACATTAGGGCGTTGCAAGGCCTCTCCCCCCATCCAGTCTAAAAGAACTGGGCCTTTGACTTTGCTCAAGTTAGGGCGAGGTTTTCCTCCTGTCCCTAACAGGGCGGTGGGGGCACATTAGGGCGTTGTAAGGCCTCTCCCCCCATCCGGTCTAAAAGAACCGGGCCTTTGACTTTGCTCAAGTTAGGGCGAGATTTTCCTCCTGTCCCTAACAAGGCTGTGGGGGCACATTAGGGCGTTGTGAGGCCTCTCCCCCCATCCGGTCTAAAAGAACCGGGCCTTTGACCTTGCTCATGTCAGGATGAGGTTCTCCTCCTGTTCCTGACATGGCTGTGTTTTTGGAGGGATCATATCTAGTCATAATACGTCCACGCTAGGTGGGAGGAGCATGTTAGCTAAAAGAAAAGTAGATTCAAAGCGGAATAGTAAGCGATACATTTACAGTATTTCCGCTCCTCCTTGAGGCCCTCCGGTGATGGAGTCGATGGTCCCGATGGGAGGTCGGTCCCCGGGCTGCTCCTCCCTTTTCTATGGTTCAGGCGATGGGAGGACTCTTGGCCGGTCTCCTCTACCCTCAGGCCTGCGGCGGATGAATCTGTCGAGTCGACCTCGCCGAATGAGCTCCTCGATCTCATCCTGGAGCTGGATGCATTCCTCCATGTCGTGGCCGTGGTCGCGGTGGTAGAGGCAGAACTTGTTGGGGTTGTGCTTCTCGGGGTGTGTGCGCATCCTCTCCGGCCTAGGGAGCTGCTCCCTGACCTCCATCAGTACCTGGGCCTTCGAGGCGTTGAGGGGGGCGTAGTTGCGGAATTTCCCTAGCGGGGAACCCCGCCGAAACCTGTTGTCCGAGCATCTCTGCCTGCATGCCCGGGGGGGAGTATGGGCGCGCTTATATCCAGGAGGGGATCGGGAGCGAGGCCGGGCTTCCTTTGGCCTCTTCTCAACTGTGGGCTTACTAGAATCTCCCGCCTGACGCTCCCTCACAGTCTCTTCGTCCTTCATTTTGAAGGCCTCTTCCGCTCGGGCGTACCCTTCAGCCCGAGCCAGTAGATCAGCAAAATCCCTGGGGTACTTCTTCTCCATGGAGTACAAGAGGTCATTCTTTTAAAGGCCACCTTTCAAGGCGGCCATGACGACTGACTGGTCCAAGTTCCGGACCTTCAACGCCGCGATGTTGAAGCAGTTGACGTAGGCCCGTATGGACTCCCCTTCCCTCTGCTTGATGTTGATGAGGGACTCCAAACCTTTCTGGGGACGTCGGCTGTTGACAAAATGGGCCACGAATTGGTGGCTCATTTGATCGAAGGAGAATATGGTACCCAGCTTCAGAGTCGAGTACCAGTTCCTTGCTGCTCCCTTCAAAGTAGACGGGAAAGCCCGCACAAGATGGCGTCGGGAGCACCGTGAAGCAGCATCATCGTTCGAAAGGCCTCCAGATGATCAACCGGGTCCGACGTCCCGTCGTAGCTTTCGAACTGGGGAAGCTTGAAATTTGGCGGGATCGGTTCCTGCATAATCATTTGGGAGAAGGGAGGGTCAGTGCAAATATCCTCACCATAAGCGGGAGCCGCGTGGCGGAGTTCTTCGATCCATCGGTTCATCTCCTGGAGCCTCCGGTCCAGGAAGTCCTCTCGACTTCGAGTCTTGAGGGTCCTTTGGCAGAACAGGGGCAGGGATCTTCCAGGGGTGGAGTCGTGGTCCGATTGAGGGCTCTCTACCCTCGGATTCGCCTTCCCAGGAAGGACGGGGCGGCTGGCCCAGGTGGCCCGCCCCACTGTCGGGTTCTGGCATTCCGGAGATGCCCCCTCCAGATGCGCCGACGCCTGTGGTTGCTGCTGCTGCATTGCTTGTACGGCTTCGACGAGGCCTTTGACCTGCTGTGCCAGCAAGTCAAACTGCTCCGCGCCGACCGCCGCCGCCGGAGGGGAGGAGGAGGAGGCTGAGAAACGGGAGGGGAGGTCGGAGCCTGAGATCTGGCCGCGGAGGCCATGGACTGCCGGGTGGACGCCTTGCGCGGAGGCATCGGGTGTCGATCTCGCGGGGGAGGATTAGGAGTGGATGACGGAGAAACGGTCGGAGGCAGCTCCATTGAACACTCCTTTAAGAACAAGGGTGCTGCGAAGACACACCCCTTCCTCTAGCGCCAATCCTGTTGGTGCAAAAATCTGCTTGCGCCGGAGAAGCTGGAGTCGGGGAAGCCGCGGTCGCCACCGGGACCTGCAAGGGAAGTCTAAACCGGAGGTGGGGTTGCTCCGGCAAGACCCTCTGACGCTCAAGTCAGTTCTCTACCTCAACAAGAATGGAGTGCTCGAACGGAGAATTTAGCAGAGTTTTGAGATAGAAAAATGAGCTTAAAGAATAACGTATCTGGGTCCCCCTTTTATAGGCGGAGGAGGCAACGGATTGATGGCGACGTTTGTAACCGCCTGGTAGTGGGCCGCCCATGGTCAGGGGAATTGATTGCGAAAGATAGTGGAGCAGACACGTGGCCATCACCGCGGCTCGCCACGCGGAATCTGTTATGAGGGGTGGAGCAGCGTCTGTTGTCGTGACTTGCCAGCGGATAGGAGAATCGCATGGTATCCGTCACAGGAGGTGGAGCAGGTTCGTGGCTGTTATTGTGGCCTGCCAGGGGATAGTGGAGCTGTGCGGAATCCGCCACAGGAAGTGGAGCAGGGTCGTGGCCGTTTTGATGGCCTGTCAGGGGGCGCGGATCTGTCGATTGAAGCTCGGCAGCGGCCGGAGCCCGGTTTCTGTAGAGGTCCGGGAGAGGTCCTCCTGGCGGTTGGGGTCGTGGGTGGAGCCCGACTTCTGGGGGAGTCCGGGCGGAACCCTCTCGAAGCCGAAGTTGCGGGCGGAACCCGACTCTCGTAGGAGTCCGGGCGGAGTCTGCTTGCGGCTGTAGTCGTCGGCGTCGAAGATGAAGCTCGGCTCCCTTAAGAGCACGGGCGAAGTCCTCCTGCAATTTAAAATTAAAGGCGAAGTCCGGCTCTCGTAGGAGTCTGGACGGAGCTTACCAGCAGTTGATACTGAGAGCGGAGCCCGGCTCCCGTAGGAGTCCGGGCGGAGCTGTGCTGCTGTCGGCGGTGGAGCCCGGCTCCTGTAGGAGTCCGGGCGGAGCTGCACTGATGTCGGCGGTGGAGCCCGGCTCCCGTAGGAGTCCGGGCGGAGCTGCGCTGCTGTCGGCGGTGGAGCCTGGCTCCCGTAGGAGTCCGGACGGAGCTGCATTGCTGTCGGCGGTGGAGCCCGGCTCCCGTAGGAGTCCGGGCGGAGCTGCACTGCTGTCGGCGGTGGAGCCCGGCTCCCGTAGGAGTCTGGGTGGAGCTGCGCTGCTGTCGGCGGTGGAGCCCGGCTCCCGTAGGAGTCCGGGAGGAGCTGCGCTGCTGTCGGCGGTGGAGCCCGGCTCCCGTAGGAGTCCGGGCGAAGCTGCGCTGCTGTCGGCGGTGGAGCCCGGCTCCCGTAGGAGTCTGGGCGAAGCTGCGCTGCTGTCGGCGGTGGAGCCCGGCTCCCGTAGGAGTCCGGGCGGAGCTGCGCTGCTGTCGGCGGTGGAGCTCGGCTCCCGTAGGAGTCCGGGCGGAGCTGCGCTGCTGTCGGCGGTGGAGCCCGGCTCCCGTAGGAGTCCGGATGGAGCTGCGTTGCTGTCGACGGTGGAGCCCGGTTCCCGTAGGAATCCGGGCGGAGCTGCGCTGCTGTCGGCGGTGGAGCCTGATTCCCGTAGGAGTCCGGGCGGAGCCGCGCTGCTGTCGATTCCATTGAGGGTTTCGGCTGTGGGTATTTTATACCCAACACCTACTATGATTTTTAACAGGATATTGGCTTAGCATGAAGGAAGGCAAATGTAGTGTTTAAAATATTGAGCAACCATCATTCAAGATTCAAACTCATTTAATTGATCAAGAAAGTGTTAAGATTGGTGGTCCCTCCGTTGCTTTTTTCAAACATCAATAAATTGATCAAGTCAGCAAACGAAACCAATTAAAGAATCATCACACTTGAAACACTCCTTAGACATTAATTGATTAATCGATTTAAGAAATTGGTTAGCTACTAGTTCATAACACTACGACTTAATATGATGTTTATGAGGGTTTTAATAGTCTTATGCACATCCTAATTCAACCAATCATAATGATGCACTATTATAGTTGTATCATAATAATCATGACAACTAATCATTAAATCAATGCATCTAATCATATCTTATGATCATAATCATTGTTGGGTATAAAATACCCACAGTCGAAATCCTCGACGGAATCGACAGCAGAACGGCTCCGCCCGGACTCCTACGGGAGCCGGGATCCTCCATCGACAGCAGAACAGCTCCGCCCGGACTCCTACGGGAGCCGGGCTCCTCCATCGACAGCAGAACGGCTTCGCCCGGACTCCTACGGGAGTCGGGCTCCTCCATCGACAGCAGAACGGCTCCGCCCGGACTCCTACAGGAGTCGGGCTCCGCCAATCGACAGCAGAACGGCTCCGCCCGGACTCCTACGGGAGCCAGGCTCCTCCATCGACAGCAGAACAGCTCCGCCCGGACTCCTACGGGAGCCGGGCTCCGCCAATCGACAGCAGAACGGCTCCGCCCGGACTCCTACGGGAGCCGGGCTCCTCCATCGACAGCAGAACAGCTCCGCCCGGACTCCTACGGGAGCCGGGCTCCACCAATCGATAGCAGAACGGCTCCGCTCGGACTCCTATGGGAGCCGGGCTCCGCCAATCGACAGCAGAACGGCTCCGCCCGGACTCCTACGGGAGCCAGGCTCCTCCATCGACAGCAGAACGGCTCCGCCCGGACTCCTACGGGAGCCGGGCTCCTCCATCGACAATAGAACAGCTCCGCCCGGACTCCTACGGGAGTCGGGCTCCTCCATCGACAGCAGAACAGCTCCGCCCGGACTCCTACGGGAGCCGGGCTCCTCCATCGACAGCAGAACAGCTCCGCCCGGACTCCTACGGGAGCCGGGCTCCGCCAATCGACAGCAGAACGGCTCCGCCCGGACTCCTACGGGAGCCGGGCTCCTCCATCGACAGCAGAACGGCTCCGCCCGGACTCCTACGGGAGCCGGGCTCCGACCTCAGTATCAGCTGCTGGAGCCGGACTCCACCCACGACCTCAACCGGAAGGAGGACCCCTCCCGGACTCCTGCAAAGGCCAAACTCCGACCACTGCCGAGCCTCGATCAACAGATCCGCGCCCCTTGGCGGATCACAATAACAACCATGATCCTGTTCCACTTCCTGTAGCGGATTCCGCGCGGCTCCATCACCCCCTGCGACAGACCCATTACTCTCTGACAGGCTGTGTCAACGGCCACGATTCTGCTCCGCTCCCTGCGGCAAGTGCTGCACGATCCCACTACTCGCTGACAACTAGCGGCAACGGACGCCGCTCCACTACCTGCAACGGGCCCTACGTGGCGGGCTACGACGATAGCCACGGGTCTACCCCACTATCTTTCGCAATCAATTCCCCTGACCATGGGCGGCCCACTACCATACGGTTACAAACGTTGCCATCAATCCGTTGCCTCCTCCGCCTATAAAAGGGGGACCCAGATACGTTATTCTTTAAGCTCATTTTCCTATCTCAAAACTCTGCTAAATTCTCCGTTCGAGCACTCCATTCTTGTTGAGGCAGAGAACTGACTTGAGCGTCGGAGGGTCTTGCCGGAGCAACCCCACCTCCGGTTTAGACTTCCCTTGCAGGTCCCGACGGCGACCGCGGCTTCCCCGACTCCAGCTTCTCCGGCGCAAGCAGATTTTTGCACCAACAGGATTGGCGCTAGAGGAAGGGCGTGTGTCTTCGCAGCACCCTTGTTCTTGAAGGAGCGCTCAACGGACCCGCTTCCGGCCATCTTTTCCGACACCCAATCCTCTTTTCCCCATCCGATGCCTTCTCGCGAGGTTTCTGCACAACTACCTCCGGCTATGGTCGCCGATAAAGGGTAGCCGGGTGACCAGTCTCCGTCGGATTCCGTCAACGTCATCTCGGAGGAATCCCGACAGGGGGCGATCAGCACATCAGCTGCATCCCTCAAGCGGCAAAAAGTTGAAGAACCCATAGCCTTCACTGAAGAAGACGCCCAGGGAGTCCAATTCCCTCATAACGACGCGGTTGTAGTTTCCTTGAACATAGCAAATAATGACGTCCGTCGCATTCTCATCGACAACGGAAGTTCAGCCGACATCTTGTTCTACAATGTCTTTTCAAGAATGGCCACTCTTGGCGGTCATCTAAGGCCGATTTGCTCCCCCTTAATAGGGTTTACTGGTGATGCCGTTCCGACGGAAGGAATGATAGCTCTAACTGTGACCGCGGGTCAGCATCCAAAGCAGTCCAGAGCCCTGGTGAATTTCCTGGTGGTAAAGGCGCCATCTGCCTACAATGCAATTCTTGGCCGACCCGGCCTCAATGCCCTCAGAGCCGTTGTTTCGACCTACCATTTGAAATTGAAGTTCCCCACCAACAAGGGGATCGGAGAAGTCCGGGGAGACCAAGCGCTGGCCAGGCACTGCTACAACATTGCCCTGCAAAGAAACGATCAAGCGGACCTCTACCCGATCGACGGATTGGATACGCGCGATGACCTCACTGAAGAGAGGGGCGGTCCAATCGACGACCTAATACCAATTCCTTTGAATGATGGGAATGCGGAGCATGTGGTGTTAATTGGCTCCAACCTGGAGGAGGAGGTGCGGGTGCGTCTCGTGGATTTCCTCCGAAGGAATGCGGATGTTTTCGCATGGATCCCGACGGATATGCCGGGGATCGACATAGAAGTCATGGAACATCATCTGGCGGTCGATCCTAAACATCGGCCGACAAAAGAAAAAATCCAGAGTCATGCCCCGGAGAGGCAGAAGGCAATAGCCGAGGAAGTGGATAAACTTCTCAAGGCCGGATTTATCAAGGAAGTCAATTATCCTGAGTGGATCTCCAATGTTGTCTTGGTCAAGAAAGCAAATGGTAAGTGGAGGATGTGTATCGACTTCAAAAAGCTGAATAAGGCTTGCCCAAAGGACAGCTACCCCCTTCCCAGGATCGACCAACTGGTGGACGCTACCTCGGGCCATGAGCTTCTCACTTTTATGGATGCGTTCTCTGGCTATAACCAGATTATAATGGCATTGGAAGATGAAGAAAAGACAGCTTTTATCACTAATCGCGGCCTTTACTGCTACAGGGTTATGCCGTTCGGCCTCAAGAACGCGGACGCAACCTATCAGCGACTGGTGAACAAAATCTTCAAGGAGCAGATCGGTCAAAACATGGAGGTTTACGTGGACGATATGCTCGTGAAAAGTAGGTCTTCCGAAAATCATGTCGCCGACCTCGAGAAAACCTTTGGCGCTCTTCGAAAGTATAGAATGAAGCTGAACCCGACCAAATGCGCCTTTGGGGTAACCTCAGGAAAGTTCCTGGGCTTCATGGTATCGGGGCGCGGGATCGAGGCCAATCCGGAGAAAATTCACGCCATCCAAAATATGACCGCCCCAAGGTCGATCAAGGAGGTTCAGTGTCTCACGGGAAGAGTCGCGGCTCTTAATCACTTTGTCGCGAGGTCGGCCGAACGATGTTTGCCCTTCTTTCAAACCCTCAAGCAGCCGAAGAACTTCTGTTGGACCCCTGAATGCCAACAGGCATTCGAAGAATTAAAAAGCTACCTTAGCTCGCCCCCACTGCTGGCGAAACCCGAGCCTAAGGAGGAACTATTTTTGTACCTGGCAGTCTCTCCCACAGCCCTTGCAGCTGTCCTTGTCAAAGAGGAAATGAAAGTCCAGCGACCGGTCTACTACATTAGTCGCGTGTTGAGGGACGCCGAGACCAGGTATACTAAATTAGAAAAACTGACCTACGCCTTGTTGATTGCAGCTCGGAGACTCCGGCCGTACTTTCAAGGGCACACGGTGACGTTACTCACCGATCAACCGATCAAGGCGGTTTTGCACCGAGCTGATACCTCTGGGAGAATGGCAAAATGGGCAATCGAGCTCACAGAATTCGACATCAACTACAAACCTAGACCGGCAATAAAGGCCCAAATATTGGCGGATTTCATAGTAGAGTGCACCATCCCCGAGGAGGCCGAACCTGAGCAAAGCAGAGTTGACGACCTGAAGACTCAACCGAACTCCCCCGACGAAGAAGCCAGTTCCTCCGATCACTTTTGGACCCTCCATGTGGACGGATCTTCCAACATGGCAGGCGCGGGTGCAGGCCTGATCTTGACTAGCCCGGAGGGAGTCGTCGTGGAGTACGCTCTGCGTTTCGAATTCCCCGCAACAAACAATGGAGTGGAATATGAAGCTCTGATCGCAGGATTGAGGATCGCCAGGGAGCTTGGAATAGGTCAACTCCGGGTGCACAGCGATTCCCAACTTGTGGTGGGGCAAGTTAGCGGGAGCTTTGAAGCGCGGGAGGACAGTATGGCCAAATATCTTGAGAAGGTGAAGGAGTTCACCCCTGCCTTTGGCAATTTCGACATCAGGCAAATTCCAAGGTCGGAGAATACCAGAGCCGATCTTCTGTCCAAACTGGCGACATCGGCTCCGGCCGAATTGCCCAAAGGCATCCTCTTTGAAGTTTTAAAACATCCAAGTACAGAAGAACCGTGACTCGTAATAGAGATCGACCACGAGCCCAGCTAGGTCGACCCGCTGGTAACCTATCTTAGAGATGGGACTCTCCCCCAGGATGCGAAAGAGGCCCGGAAACTCCGAAATCAAGCCTCCCGGTACGTCCTTTATGAAGGCAAATTGTACAAAAGATCGTACTCCTTGCCCCTCTTAAGGTGCCTCCGGCCCTCAGAAGCTGACTACGCTTTATGGGAAGTACACGAGGGAGCTTGCGGAAGCCATTTGGGTGCCAGGTCTCTATCCCACAAGCTACTCCGCCAAGGGTATTACTGGCCAACAATGCATCATGATTCGATCGAATATGTCAAAAAGTGTGATCGATGCCAGAGATACGCCAACGTCCAAAGACAACCTGCTACCGAGCTCACACCCTTGAGTGCCCCATGGCCTTTTGCACAATGGGGGATGGATATTCTTGGCCCCTTTCCCATGGCGTCCGGTCAAAGGAAATTCCTCCTTGTAGCAATCGACTACTTCACCAAATGGGTCGAGGCCGAGCCACTAGCAAAAATCACAGAAGCGAAAGTGCAAGATTTCGTCTGGAAATCGATCGTGTGCAGGTTCGGTTTGCCTAGAACCCTAATCACTGATAATGGACGGCAATTCGCGGGAGCCAGATTTGCTGAATTCTGTGAAGATCTAAACATCTCCCACAACTTCACATCAGTGGCCCATCCTCAGGCGAACGGCGAAGCTGAGGTAACTAACAGAACCCTTTTGCAGGGGATTAAGACAAGGCTCGAAAAAGCGAAAGGAACTTGGGTGGACGAACTTTATCATGTGCTATGGGCGTATCGAACCACCCAGAGGTTGCCTACAGGGGAGACTCCCTTTGCTTTAGCCTTTGGTACGGAAGCCATCATCCCGATCGAGCTTAAACTCCCGTCGGCACGAATCGTGGCATTCGACGAACCCCAAAATGCACAAAGTCTCAGAGCCAACCTCGACCTACTGGAAGAAAGGCGGGAGATTGCTCAGGTTCGAATGGCAGCCTACAGACAGAAAGTTGCCCGATATTACAACGCCCGAGTCAAGAACAAGGCATTTAAAGTAGGAGATCTAGTGCTCCGACGAGCTGCTGTCTCGCAACCACAGGGCCAGGGGAAGCTTGCCCCAATCTGGGAGGGACCTTACGAGGTCAAAGAAGTAGTCCGGCCTGGAACTTATTATCTTAAGGAGCTCGGAGGAGCCGACCTCCCACGACCATGGAGCTCAGAAAACTTACGGATGTACTACCAGTAATTTCGTCCTAATCAAAAAATGCGCGCCCATTTGTCTTGGGACAATTCAAGCAAACTGTATCAAAAACAAGAGGGCAACCTTATAAAAGTCGAAGGCCCGGTTCTTTTAGACCGGATGGGGGGAGAGGCCTCGCAACGCCCATATGTGCCCCCACAGCCCTATTAGGGACAGGAGGAGAACCTCGCCCTAACTTGGCAAAGTCGAAGGCCCGGTTCTTTTAGACCGGATGGGGGGAGAGGCCTCGCAACGCCCATATGTGCCCCCACAACCCTGTTAGGGACAGGAGGAGAACCTCACCCTAACTTGAGCAAAGTCGAAGGCCCGATTCTTTTAGACCGGATGGGAGGAGAGGCCTCGCAATGCCCATATGTGCCCCCACAGCCCTGTTAGGGACAGGAGGAGAACCTCGCCCTAACTTGAGCAAAGTCGAAGGCCCGGTTCTTTTAGACCGGATGGGGGGAGAGGCCTCGCAACGCCCATATGTGCCCCCACAGCCCTGTTAGGGACAGAAGAAAAACTTCTCCCTAACTTGAGCAAAGTCAAAAACCCGGTTCTTTTAGACCGGATAGGGGGAGAGGCCTTACAACGCCCCAATGTACCCCCACAGCCGTGTCAGGAACACGAGGAGAACCTCACGCCGGCTCAAGCAAAATGAAAGGCCCGGACTCCTACGGGGGCCGGGTTCTAACGGCAAAGAAGACTTTACCCGGACTCCTACGGGAGCCGGGTTCCAACAACAAAAAAGACTTCATCCGGACCCTACGAGAGCCGGGCTCCATCGCCGACATCAACTACAGGACAACCCCGCCCGGACTTCTACGGAAGCCGGACTTTGCCTATGACTTTGATTGCAGGAAAACTTTGCCCTGACTCTTACGAGAGCCGGGCTACTCCAACTTCAGGAGGGCTCCTCTGTTCGGACTATCAAGGGAATCGAACTTAGCCCCGACTTCAGCGGAGAAAAATCCAAGCAAAAAAGAAAAGCAAATAGTGCCCGAAAGCAATGGGAGCTCGAATCCCCGGGTTCAAGCCCTAGGAGGAATCTTGGGCCCGAAGGGCCCTAAGCAAACTTGACAAGTGGGTATCTTCGAATGGCATAAAAGCCGAAAAGGAGCTCGGCTAATGACGACCCCACATGAACTGAAGAGGTCGCCGACGACCTCGGGACGACGTAACACAGACGAAGAGAAGGAAAGAAAAATGAAGAAATTCGACAGACAACTATTTAACGCAAGATGCAGACGAGGTACCAAAATCTCTCTTTCATTTAACAAAAGTATACATTACAGGACCCAGTGGGTCAGGGAAAAAAAAAGAAGAAAAAGAAGATACACGTCATCGCCAGTCTCGCAAGCACGGTTCGGGCAGGACGAACCGGAGGCCGCTCCGAGCTACGAACTCCTCTCTCCGTCTCTATCCTTCTCAGTCGCATTCTCCAGTGCGTGTAACAGCTCTCGCCCCATCTCGCCTCATTCTATTTCCGAAGTCCCAACTTTAGCGGGAAAGGGGTGGGATAGATCTCCGGAGGCGGTAAGGGCAACGGTGGCAGTAGCGAAGACCTGTTTCAAGAAGAACCGTAGCCACTTCAGGAGCGGTAGCGACACCAGAGATGTGCCTCATCTCCGAATGCACCACGACGGCCGCCACCCAAGATGCTCCGACAAGGTCGGCATGCGTTACTTCCACCATCCCCGCAACAAGTTCTACTGTCCCACCGTCGACGCCGACCGCCTCTGGTCTCTCGGCCCCGACGGCGTCAAGGATCCCATCATGGCTTATGACGACTGCTCTGCCCTCTTGACCGGTATCACCCCGCCTTGCTACTCCAAAATTCGCAGGCAGAATAACTTCACCGACAGCCCCCGTTATTAAACCCCTGTTGTTGAAGGAATTCTTCCTCCTGTTGTTGAAGGAATTCTTCCTTGGGCCCCCTTTAAAACGACGGAGATTCTCACCGGCCACCATTCTCCTCCTCACCTTCCTCCAAGCCCTAAAAATTCCCTCAAGAATAGCCTCCCGAGTAGAGGACATGGTGCGAGGGAAGGAGACAAGGACTGGTGCGAGAGAAGCAAGACTCTCAGACGAAAGAAAAGTGCCAGGATGAAGCCACGAAGGGACTGAGGGGTTTAAATAGCCGACGGATCCTGGCACAGATCCTGGCACAGTTATGGCGGCGGGTATTCCTGGGCCAGCTGGTGTGTGCCACGTGTCACGCTTATCCCCTTCATCGCCATCGAGGGTTGACCGCTCACAAATTCCCACGGCACGACGCTTGGGATCGTATTTCAACGGGGGTTCCGAAAAGACTTTTCAGGTCACCTTCATCGAAAAGCGGACTCTGGCGTGCACGCATTAAATGTCAAAATATCTGGGGGCGGCAGTGCGCAAGATTCGAAGGGGCGATTCCGGCAGTGCACATCTCTCTCTATGTGTACTTCCTTCGCTTGAAATTCAAACTTGAAAGTAGGGGGACTGGTGTTGGGTATAAAATACCCACAGCCGAAATCTTCGACGGAATCGACAGCAGAACAGCTCCGCCCGGACTCCTACGGGAGCCTGGCTCCTCCATCGACAGCAGAACGGCTCCGCCCGGACTCCTACGGGAGCCGGGCTCCTCCATCGACAGCAGAACAGCTCCGCCCGGACTCCTACGGGAGTCGGACTCCTCCATCGATAGCAGAACGGCTCTGCCCGAACTCCTACGAGAGCCGGGCTCCTCCATCGACAGCAGAACAGCTCCGCCCGGACTCCTATGGGAGCCGGGCTCCGTCAATCGACAGCAGAACGGCTCCACCCGGACTCCTACGGGAGCCAGGCTCCTCCATCGACAGCAGAACAGCTCCGCCCGGACTCCTACGGGAGCCGGGCTCCGCCAATCGACAGCAGAACGGCTCCGCCCGGACTCCTACGAGAGCCGGGCTCCTCCATCGACAGCAGAACAGCTCCGCCCAGACTCCTACGGGAGCCGGGCTCCACCAATCGACAGCAGAACGGCTCCGCCCGGACTCCTACGGGAGTCGGGCTCCGCCAATCGACAGCAGAACGGCTCCGCCCGGACTCCTACGGGAGCCGGACTCCTCCATCGACAGCAGAGCGGCTCCGCCCGGACTCCTACGGGAGCCGGGCTCCTCCATCGATAGCAGAACAGCTCCGCCCGGACTCCTACGGGAGCCGGGCTCCTCCATCGACAGCAGAACGGCTCCGACCGGACTCCTACGGGAGTCGGGCTCCTCCATCGACAGCAGAACAGCTCCGCCCGGACTCCTACGGGAGCCGGGCTCCGCCAATCGACAGCAGAACGGCTCCGCCCGGACTCCTACGGGAGCCGGGCTCCTCCATCGACAGCAGAACGGCTCCGCCCGGACTCCTACGGGAGCCGGGCTCCGACCTCAGTATCAGCTGCTGGAGCCGGACTCCACCCACGACCTCAACCGGAAGGAGGACCCCTCCCAGACTCTTGCAAAGGCCGAACTCCGACCACTGTCGAGCCTCGATCAACAGATCCGCGCCCCCTGGCGGATCACAATAACAACCATGATCCTGTTCCACTTCCTGTAGCAGATTCTGTGCGGCTCCATCACCCCCTGCGGCGGACCCATTACTCTCTGACAGGCTGTGTCAACGGCCACGATTCTGCTCCGCTCCCTGCGGCAGGTGCTGCACGATCCCACTACTCGCTGACAACTAGCGGCAACGGACGCCGCTCCACTACCTGCAACGGGCCCTACGTGGCGGGCTACGATGATAGCCACGGGTCTACCCCACTATCTTTCGCAATCAATTTCCCTGACCATGGGCGGCCCACTACCATACGGTTACAAACGTCGCCATCAATCCGTTGCCTCCTCCGCCTATAAAAGGGAGACCCAGATACGTTATTCTTTAAGCTCATTTTTCTATCTCAAAACTCTGCTAAATTCTCCGTTCGAGCACTCCATTCTTGTTGAGGCAGAGAACTGACTTGAGCGTTGGAGGGTCTTGCCGGAGCAACCCCACCTCCGGTTTAGACTTCCCTTGCAGGTCCCGACGGTGACTGCGGCTTCCCCGACTCCAGCTTCTCCGGTGCAAGCAGATTTTTGCACCAACAATCATGATCTCATACAACTAAACATATCTCTAAGATATATTAACATGATCAAAATTGTAACTTCAAGCATCTAAACATATCTCTAAGATATAGTAACATGATCGGAATCATAACTTCAAGCATCTAAATAAATTTCTAAGATATATTAGGGTTTGGATGTTCAATTTGGTTCAACCATTGACCCGACTTGAACCAAACCAAAAACCCAAGCTTGATCACAATCAAGACAATATTCTAACCTTTGATTGTATAAATCAAGATAGGCTCTGATACTTCTATTAGGTTCTGATAGTACAGTGGAAGAGCTAGGTATTTAAAATTTTCATTTAAAATACCTAACACACCGAAACCCTAATGCCCAGGAATCCTTGACAATAACAATCAAAGCATAATTTAATTAAACTTAGATAAGAAGAATACCTGTAGTGTTAATCTCAATTTTCATGAGGCATCTAAGTGTCTGCCCTCTAATGGTGATCGATACAAAAATAGGACCAAAGATAGTTCTCCTCCTTCACCTTGCTTCAAGAGTTCTAGGCCCTAGAACTCGACTAGCCATCAGTCAATCAAACCTTCCTTCAGATCTGAGTCTGGACCTCTTAGAACCTCACACTAGACCTAACCACCTTCTTCTAAACCTTTTAAATTCTTAGAGCTATTAAAAATAAGCTTGTCTTAAAGGAACAAGCCTTGTCCTAAACCCGAGAGTTGTAAGAGAGGGAGAAAGAAATTGGATAGGATGTGTAAGAGTTGAATGATCAACCATATCTACCATCCTCTATTTATAGAACCAGAGGGGAAACCAACAAAAAACCAACACTCCTTCCAAAAAGGCTTATCATGTTTATATATCACTTATCTGAGAGTCTTCAAGCAGAAGGACTCATCAGAGGTGATACATCGATTCAACCTCTCCCATACGTGAGCCAAAATTAAGGATGCCTTTGGCATCCCTTCCTGACTTAGATTGCCCCATAATTTGCCATGTGGCAAGGGCACTTGAAATTAAATTCAAGGGACTTGATAAATAGATAAGAGGCACCTCCTTCTATCCAAAGCAGATGGACTCATCAGGCATCTCTTCGTGAGTTCTGCAGATCACCCATGCACGTGTGCTGGTGAAAGGGCATTTTGGCATCCTTCCACCCATCAGATAAATCTGAGATTTTTTATGTGTAAACCTTACTTGAATTTGAATTCAAATAGTAGAAAAATCTAATAAGGATGTGCTTTCTTCTACCCAAAGCAGAAGGACACTTATCACACCTCTTCATGTGATATGTAGAACTCTTGCACACGCCAAAAATTTTCAATGTTCCATGCCCATTTAAATACCAAATCATCCTTTAAAAAAGATTCCAAGGAGGTTAGGAATCTGATTTCCATGTCCTAAGGGTCAGAGACCCAAAGCAACAAGACTGTAGTCCTTCTACACGCTAAAAACAAAGTGGGCATGCGCCCTACTCCAATTTAGCATCAAGAGTCCTTAACCACTTGGACTCTTGCTTTTAGAATGTGGATAAAGGCTTTAAGACCCCTATTTTGGGTTACCTTTAAGTGGCTTAATCTAACTCAAATGCTTACCAAATTGAGTTAGCAAATTAGCAAGGATTGAGACCAAATTGATCCCCAAAGGAACTAGGGTTTCCACACATGCTAGCAAGCTTACCAGAAATCCTGATTGGATCCAAAACTTCAATCAACCTTATCAAAAAAGATCCTTGGCTAATTTTTTTATGTGTGTGACCCATTAGGTTCTATACCTAGCTAGCAATAGATCTGGGTACAAGTTGATCTAATTTGATTAGACTCCTTCTAGTCGATTAAGGTCCAAAATTAGCTAACCCAAGTTCAGTAATTAGAACCCTTTCTAATTGATGATCGAATTAAACTCTTTAATTTGATCAAATCTATAAGTTAAGATTGATATCTAGCAATGTATCATGACTAACTAAAAGATATAAAATTTGATGAAAATATCAAATATATCCTTCAGTGGTAAGTTACCGTGCAATTCAATCCTTCGATCATCCCTGCATTCTGAATATGTTCATGAGTATGAAATTATATCAAACTCAAACATATATTCATATCAATTTTTTATTAATCAATGATGACTCTAATAATGAAGCATTAAAAATTTTTTCTAATCTCCATCCCACTTTTGGTCAAAAGATTTTTTTAAGTCATCTAGTGATGAGAATTCATAGGATGTAATCTCCTCTTACCAGTAGTGATCGATTTCTTATTGACCGACTCATAATCTTTATACACATTCTACCATATCCAGAACATCTCATACATATCTTAATGCTATGCTTGAGTATGAACCAAAATATAGGTTCATATGCATAAGATTCTATGATGATCTCAGATCTAAGGATCACTTACACAACTCCTACTTAGAGAATCATCTTTTGACATGCAACTAAGATTTTCATAAGATATTCTCTATTGTCGAGTCAATTCAATGGATTCATTTTTAAATGAGTACCCACATTCTTGTATTAGTGTTCCTATACAAATGGCTAGTGAAATCAACCATCCTCTCCATCGAGCATACATAGGATGTGTCAGTTTTTTCGAAATATTGATCTCTGACTCAATACTCCTATGACTAAGCATATTTAAGATTAGAGTTTTAAGATTTTAGATCTTACAGGTATGACCCATTCATGTCTTTAAAACTATTGCCCTAATCTTTAGGATTCATCATAATCTTAAACATAGTAAGATGCAATTAAAATGATGAATCAAATGCCTAAGATGATAATTAGAAAGGAATTTTTAATGTATCATCAGCTGAATCATCACCTTCTAATCGAGATATATTTAGATAAGTAATTTGGCTTGACATGATTCTATGCTCACGGCTCATTTAGGATATTATTTGACTGAAAGATTGAATTATATGATAACATATCACTGAAGGATATTTTGATAATTTTTATCAAGTTTTATTTCTTTCGAGCAGTCATGACACGTTACTAGACATCAATCTTGACTTATGAACTTGTCAAAATTAAAAGAGTTTAATTTAAAAATTAATTAAAAAGAGTTCTAGTTAATTGGGACTCTTGGGCTAACCTAATCTAATCGGATTATGGTTAGATCAAAAGTCTGTATCCACTGCTTGTTAGATTTGGAATCCAACGATTCACACACTTTAAGATTTGATCTTGATCTGATTTAATTAAAATTTAATATAAATCTTAGGGATTAATTTGATGTGCTAGCACATTGTGTTAACCCAAGTTCCTAATTAGATTAAGTTCAAAGTGTTTGAGCTAAACTGAACCTATTGCCTTTAACCTGATTAGATTAGGTCTATTTTATTAGACTCTGACCCAACTTGAAAGAGTTTCAAGTGTGGAAGAAAACCTCCATGTCACTCTAGTTTCATGCCATAAATTAAATATCACCACCCTCTTTTTAGCGTTGAGAAGAAGAAGAGTCTTTTTTCTTTAAGACTGTTAACCACTTCTTAAATTTCTAAGAATTCCTCTAATGTCACATGCCTAAAATAAATGATAGAATTATGGGGCATAGAAGAGGAAGAGTCCTTCTATGTGAAGCCTCTTCTATACCACTTAATGCATTGGAGAATTTATTTCTCCATGTGAGAGAAGTGGAGTGCCAAGAGTTGGTGCCCCTTGGGTCTCTTGACGTCTCTTCCTCATCTATTTAAATGGAGCATCTCTTATGAGATAAGGACTAAATTTTGATGAAAAATTAAAGGCCTTGGCATGTGATAAGAAAAAAAATATTAGAAAAATTTTGAGGAAAAGATAAGGAAAAAATTGAATGAAAAATAGAAAGAAATGAGGTGAGAAAAATAGCAAGTGTGGCGTGCTTATCGTAGGGTTTGATTTTTTCATATGTTGGAGTACAAAATCAAATCCTAAGATATGAGACTTCTAGAGAGAATTCTCTTGGCATGATCTTAGTGGTAAAATTGAAGGCATTAGTGTGTTGGTGCGATTGTTCTTCAAGTTTGCATCCGGTAGTATTCTCATGAAGAAAAGGCTACGGCGGTACATCGATGGGGAAGAACCTTGACCATTTTTCGTGTGGATCACCATTGGAGGATTTCTATTTTAGAGTCTTATAAAGATCACCTACTTACCATACTACTCATTTGAAGAAGTATAATTTTTTATCTCTTTGCATGTTTGAATTTTATTTTGTTCTACATCTACAAGGTGATTCTAAGGTTTGAATTTTGATTCGTCAGTTTTAATTGTTAAAGCTTTCAATTTGCATGTTTAAAAAATTTTAAAATTTATATTCTACTATGTCTAAAATCCAACAGTGGTATTAGAGTCACCCTTGTTAGATTCGATCAAATAAGTGCAATAGTTGTAATATAGAATTATTCTAATTCATATTTTGCCAAAATATTACATCGATTTCTAGCATCGATCTTAAAATCAAAAATTATTTTTGACTTTATTTGAATCATGGATTTAAATTTTAGTTATTAAATTTTGAATTTATGATAATATAAAATTTGATAATTCATGATTGTTTGGTGCTTAAATCATTTTTGATTAAGGGTGTATTGTATGCCTATTTCGATTAGGGTTTGCTTTAATATTGACTATATTTGTTATATGTTAAGTCATTTGCACACCCTTATATGATTATTGTAATCATTTTGATAAGATAATATGAATAATATTATAACTTAAAAAGCATATTGAATTTTATAATTTGTATATTACATTTTATGTAGTAGTTAGGATGTGCCGAGATTATTTCAAGACCCTCTATAAAAATTATATTAAGTTGTAATATCTGGATTCACTTACAAATCAAATATCGAATTCATTTGATCAATTGGTGTCTAGATAAGTATTTGAGGTAGTTTTCTAATTAAGTCTGTATGCTGATCTGGTCAACTTTATTGATCTCTAAGAAAAGCTACGAGAAGCCTCCTACCTACTGACCTGATCAATTTGGTCTTATTGAATTTCAGACTTAGATTGATTAGTGATGTAGACACTAGAAAAGCCTTCTTTCATGCTTGGTCAATAGAGTATATTAGGATCTTAGTGGACATATTGTGCTATCCACAAGACTTACTATAGAAATTGATATGATATTGACTAAGTACATATTAATACTTATGGCATATTTGAATAGTATTATCTTATTGTGCTATCCACAAAGACGTTATTGTTTAAGTATGATCAAATGAGATTGAAGGGTTAATTTAACTAGAATACTATAGTTTGTTATGCTATCCACAAAACTATAAGTGATCTAGAGGCAAGAGAGAAAAATATTAAGAATTATATAAAGTATAATTGGTAAAGAGTTATCTACTCTTGAACTCATGAATGCTTGCTGTGCTATCCACAAGGTGTTTGTGAGGAATAGGGATCTCAACTCTACTTAGAAACATAATGATATTTTTTATTTTTTATACTTAAGGGCTACGAAATTCATTAAAATAGTAGAAGACACAATTAGACAAAAGTCCTAATCTAGTTGTGCATGTCATAATGAGTTATCTGCTTATATTGTGTTCTTGTTATTATAGATTAACTGCACAAATGACATCTTCACTGTCACTTCGAGGTATACTAAAGGCTAATAAATTGATCAGACTAAATTATGTAAACAGATTAAGAAATCTGAGAATAGTTCTCACACAGAAGAAAGTCTCCTATATACTGGATTCACCTATACCCGATACGATCGGGGAAGATGCATCTAAGAAGAAAAGGACCACATATAAGATGTGGAAGGATGACAGTATGATGGTCATGTATATCATACTTGTCTCAATGAACAATGAGCTTCAAAGATAGTACGAGGACATAGATATTCTCTCTATACTCCTTAATCTAAAGGAGTTAAATGAAGAACAAAACCGAGCTTCTAGATATGAGATGTCTAAGCAGTTGTTCCATGCTCAAATGACTGAAGGCACATCTGTGTAAACTTATATCCCTAAGATGATTGATTTGATCACTCATCTGGGATAATTGAATTTTATTATGGATGATGAACTTAGTCAAGATTTGATCCTGCAGTCACTCCCTGATTCCTTCTCTCAGTTTGTCATTAATTACCACATAAACAAACTAAACATTAGCCTGCCTAAACTACTGAATATGCTCAAAACAGCAAAGAGCCATTTCAAAGGTGAAAAGGCTCCAGTTCTTCTTATAGATAAGATCAATAAGAAGAAAGACAAGAAAGGTTCCAAGAAAAAGTTGAATCCTAAGGCCAGCATCTCCAAGAAGAAGGTAAAGAAGGTCTCCGCCAAAGGTACTTGCTATCACTGCGGCAAGGACGGGCAGAGGAATTGCAAGGAATGCCTTGTAAATGTGAAACATAAAGAAGCAAATATTGCTAAAAGTTTGTATATGATACAAACAAATTTATCATTAAGTCTTCAATTTTAGATTCTTGGGTATTGGATACCACCTGTGACTCACACCTTTGCAAATCATTACAGGATCTGCAGAAAATAAGAAGTCTGAGTAAAGATGATTTCATGCTGTTCGATGCTAGTGGAGAGTCCATTCAGACCGAAGTCATGAAAACCAAGATATTGAAATTGCCTTCAAACAAAATTTTGGAACTAAAGACCTATTATTATATTTTAAAAAATATTAGAAATATTATTTCTATACTCTTATTATTAGAATAAGGTTTTGAAATAAAAGTTAAAAATAATGATTATTCTATCTATTTTTTTAATGAATTTTATAGAAATACTTTTATTGATAATGGTCTTTTATTCCTATTACTTAGTGATAATGTACTTCATATTGATAATATGAAGAGAAGAAAGAGAGAGAATGTGAATGTGACATACCTCTGGCACTACCGACTTGATCATATAAATGAGTCAAAAATTAATAAGTTATACAAAGATAAATTTTTTGATCCTTATGATTTTGAATCATATGAAACTTGTAAATCTTGTCTAATAGGTAAAATGATCAAGACTCCATTTACTGGACATGGAGAAAGGATGAGTGACATTTTGGACCTTTTACATACTGATATTTATGGTCTAATGTCAACTCAAGTCAGAGGTGGATACTCCTACTTCATCATATTTACTGATGATAAGTCTAGATTTAGATATATGTATTTAATGAAATACAAATCTAAAGCTTTTGATAAGTTTAAAGAGTATCAAAGAATAGTTGAGAAACAAACTGATAAAAGTATTAAAGCTCTTCGACCTAATCGAAGAAGAGAATACTTAACTAGTGAGTTTCTTAATTATTTAAAATAAAATAGTATTCTCTCTCAGTGGACACCTTACACTCTATAATTAAATGATATTGTGAAAAAGAAAAATCATACCTTATTAGATATGGTGTGATCTATGACGTGTTTCACAGATCTTCTGATTGAAGGAACCAGATCTAAGATTTCAGGGTTAGATCTTGAAATTTTTTCAAGATCAGGCAGTGGAAGATCAAAATAAATCAAAATTTATCTTATAAAATCAAAAAATTTATAGATCTAAGATCTTATTACATGATTATTACATGGTATTAAATTAGAAATTAAAATATAAAGAGCAAGAACTACATGTTGATCATATCAACATGTTTCTATACTACATCTAATGTATGTAAAATATAATAGATCAGATCTATTACCTTGCAAGTTAGATGTTCTAACTTTGCTGATCCAAGCTTGAGGATGATGTTGTGAGCCGCACATGCATCCAACCTCTAGGAGTTATCCACATGAGCCCACAAATCACGATCAGAAGTCCTAGTCTAAGAAATCAGCACAGTATGCTAATACTGTGCTGATCCTTCTTCGATGGTCGATCAGATGCCTCCTTCTTCTTGATTTGGACTCTTCCAAAGATGAAAAGTAGGAGAAGGGGTTTTAGATGTGAGACACTCTCAGAAAACTCACAGATGGAGGAAGGAAAGAGGTGAACACAACAACCCTAGAAGAAGACCCTCTTTTTCTTCTCTTTGCTCTAACCCAGACACTTAGTTTTGTGTCTATTATATCACCATGCCCCAACACTCTTTCTCTCTAATTTTTGCACACCCCAAAGGTTTATCAATGCTCTATAATCCATAAAAAGTTTAAGTAGAAATTCATCTTAAACCATGAGATATGAAGAATCCTTGTCTAGGTCAAATACCTAGTCAAGAAAAATCCAAACAGGGTAAGACAAGGGGTGCCCAACTCATGGGTGCCCCCTCCTTCTTTTTCTACCATGGACCACCAGAAAAAGATGCACAATATGTGCCATAAAATTCATAAAAATATTAAAAAAAATTTTTGATAAAATCAGTACCATAAGAAAAAAGTTTTGGTTTCCTAAAATTCTATCTCATAGAATTTGAAATCCAAACTAATTCCTACTTTGACTTGGTCCACAACCACATTCCATGTAAGAGAGAAAGAGTAGAAAGCTTTGGGCATGCATGAAGGCTTGGGAGAGAAGGTTTTGTCACACAAAATAAGAGAGAGTGGGCATGGGGAGCTAAGGTGGCACAAGGTGGAATCCTAGTCTTACTAGGATTCAATCTATGACTTGTTCAAATTTGGTTTCTCAAACCAAATCAAACCAAAACCAAATCAATCCAATTAAAATAGATCTTAATCCAATTAAAAATCTAATTTAATCAGATTAAATTATATTTAAATCTGATTTAATTTTTTAATTAAATTAAAAATTAGGTTGACCCAAGTCCAAATTGAACTGGGACTAGTTTTTTCTTGACTTATCCAATAAACCAATTAGACTTGATCCAATCCAGCCCAAATCAAATCTAATTAAATCATATTCAATTAGACTTAATCTCAGCCCATTGGTTTAATCAAATTAAGCCAATTAGCAATCAAATTGCTAATCGATCCTCCTGCAACACTTGCACTAGGTTAAATGTCAGTCGTATTGATCGTTTAACCTTAGAATAATTCTTAATCGTTGATCAACCATCCGATCGGATCGTGAACTCTAATGTGTGTGACCTCATAGGTCTGAATCTAAGTTGATAGTATAAAAATAAATTTCTGTACCAATCAAAGTGACCATCTACCAATGGTACCCGATGGTCGGATAGGTCGAATGTGTAGAACAACATCCTTAGAACCCATGCGGATATAGTTTCCATATAATTCATCTCCTTGACCAAAATGCTCAGAGAATACCTCAGAGTTTAATTGTCAACTCTGATTAGGTTGTCTACATTGTATTTCAAAATATCAAATTCATCTGATGGATTATCCTGGCCAAGGTTTTGCTAAATTGAAATACAATGACTCATTCTTCTCCAACACTTAGAGTGGTCAATCCCATCTTGATCACACTCCGACTTTGCAAGTACTTGACTGTGCCCAGAAGCCTTCCGTCACTGAATTAGAAATTTAGTTAGTCTAGTACCAAAGCACACTGAGTTGTTTGTAAGTTACTGAGGCGATCTCAGATCTAAGGGATACTTATATCTATATCCCATCAGAGACATTCTCGATAGCAGAATGCTCTGGAGTTGGTCACGTTCAATGATGATGTACCCTTATATCTCACCTGTATGCTATACCAGTGTCTCCATACTCTATGGTTAAGAGGATAACCAATCCATATGGCCTATAGCGATCTATGCTCGATAGAGGCTGTCGTCCTTATTAACAGCCTATCATTTGGTCATGAACAATTTTAAGGACTAATCGATAAATCCTCTCTTTATCGAACCTAAATAGTCCTAAGGACTTTATCACAACAACGGAGTTCATTAGAAGATGAAAACTTATGATGAAAATATCAAAAATATATTTTATTTATTAACAAATTAATTACAATACAAGGTTGCTCAACCGTCAACAGGTTGACGATTGATTTTGAGACATATTTTCCAACAACTCCCACTTATCCTAAAGCCACTCGGCACAGTATCTAATACCCATCTTTGACTTGTGGTTGTCGAACTCCTTTATCGCTAGGGCTTTAGTGAAGGGGTCGGCCAGGTTCTCCTTTCCATCGATCTTCTGAAGATCGACGTCACCTCGATCCACGATCTCCCAGACCAGGTGGAAGCGGCGCAACATGTGCTTCATCCGCTGGTGTGCTTTGGGTTCCTTCGCTTGAGCAATGGCACCAGTGTTGTCACAGTAGAGCAGGATCAGACCATCGAAGGAGGGTGCTACTCTGAGCTCGATGATAAATTTTCTCAGCCACACAGCTTTCTTCGCGGCATCCGATGCTGTGATGTACTCCGCCTCACAAACAGAGTCTGTCACAGTATGCTGCTTGAAATTCTTCCAGCAGATGGCTCCACCATTTAGAGTAAAGATATAACCTAACATGCTTTTGCTGTCATCATGGTCAGATTGAAAGCTGGAGTCTGTGAACCCCACAAGTTTCAGTTCCGACTCACCATAAACCAACCATTGGTCCTTAGTATTTCTCAAATACATAAGGATGGCTTTAACCAATTTTCAGTGATTTTCTCTAGGATCAGATTGGTATCTACTTACTACTCCTAGTGAGTATGCTACACTGGCCTTGTCATGTCATGGCGTACAAGATAGATCCCACAATCGATATATATGAGACTCTACTCATACGCTCTCTCTCTTCAGGAGTTATCGGACAATCCTTCTTAGAGAGAGAAATTTCATAGCCTATCAGTAGATAGTCTTTGAAATTCTTCATGCTGAACCTCTTCAACACAGTGTCTATGTACGTGGACAGGGATAATCCAAACATCCTTTTAGATATATCCCTATAGATCTTCATCCTTAGGATGTAGGATGCTTCACCCAAGTCCTTCATGGAGAATTAGGTCTATTTTATTGGACTCCTACCCAACTTGAAAGAGTTTCAAGTATGGAAGGAGACCTCCATGCCACTCTGGTTTCATGCCATAAATTAAATGCCGCCACCCTCTTTTTAGCATCGAGAAGAGGAAGTCTTTCTTCTTTAAGACTCTTAACCACTTCTTAAATTTCCATCGATTTCTTTAGTGTCACATGCCTAAAATAAATAAGAGAATTATGGAGCATAGAAGAGAAAGAGTCCTTCTATGAGAAGCCTCTTATGTGTCACTTAATACATCGAAGAGTTTATTTCTCCATGTGAGAGAAGTAGAGCCCCAACTCCTAAGAGTTGGCGCCCCTTGGGTCTCTTGACATCTCTTCCTTATCTTTTTAAATGGAGTGCCTCTTATGGGATAAGAGCTGAATTTTGATGAAAAATTAGAGGTCTTGGCATGTGATAAAAGAGAAAAAAATTTAGAAAAAATTTGAGGAAAAGATAAGAAAAATATTGAGTGAAAAATACAAAGAAAGGAGGTGAGAAAAATAGCAAGTGTGGTGTATTTATCCTAGGTTTGATTTTTTCATGTGTTGGAGCACAAAATCAAATCCTAGGTTGTAAAACTTCTGGAGAGAATTCTCTTAGCATAATCTTAATGGTGAAATCAAAGGCATTAGTGCATTGGTGCGATCATTCTTTGAGTTCAAAGCCGGCAATGTTCTTGTGAAAAAAAGACTACGGTGGTGCACTGACTGGGAAGGATCTTGACCATCTTTTGTGTGGATCACCATTAGAAGACTTCTACTTTAGAGTCTCATGGAGATCACCTACTTACTATACTGCTCATTTGAGGAAGTATAATTTTTTATATCTTTGTGTGCTTGAATTTTGTTTGGTTTGACATCTACAAGGTGATTCTAGGGTTTGGATTTTGGTTCGTCAGTTTTAATTGTTGAAGCTTTTATTTTACATATTTAAAAAATTTTAAAATTCATATTTTATTACATGTCTGAAACTCAATGGTGGTATCAGAGCCATCCTTATTATATTCAATCAAACAAGTACAATAGTTGTAATATAGAATTATTCTAATTCATATTTTGCCAAAATGTTGCATTGATTTCTAGCATCGTCTTAAAATCAAAAATTATTTTTGACTTTATTGGAACTGTTGGGTATAAAATACCCACAGTCGAAGTCCTCAGCAGAATCTGCTCAAGTAGACTCCGCCCGGACTCCTACGGGAGCCGGGCTCCATCCTCAACATCAGCTGCCGGTAAGCCTTGTCCGGACTCCTACGGGGGCCGGACTTCGCCTTTAACTTTAATTGCAGGAAGACTCCGCCCGGACTCCTACGGGAGCCGGACTTCATCCTCGACTCCAACGGCTGCAGACAGACTTCGTCCGGACTCCTACGGGAGCCGGACTCCGCCAACAACTTCAACCGCAAGTAGACTCCGCCCGAACTCCTACGGGAGCTGGGCTCCATCCTCAACATCAGTTGCCGGTAAGCCTTGTCCAGACTCCTACGGGGGCCGGACTTCGCCTTTAACTTTAATTGCAGGAAGACTCCACCCGGACTCCTACGGGAGCCGGACTTCATCCTCGACTCCAACAGCTGCAGACAGACTTCGTCCGGACTCCTACGGGAGCCGGACTCCGCCAACAACTTCAACCGCAAGTAGACTCCGCCCGGACACCTACAGGAGCCGGGCTCCGTCCTCAACATCAGCTGCCGGTAAGCCTTGTCCGGACTCCTACGGGGGCCGGACTTCGCCTTTAACTTTAATTGCAGGAAGACTCCGCCCGGACTCCTACGGGAGTCGGACTTCATCCTCGACTCCAACGACTGCAGACAGACTTCGTCCGGACTCCTACGGGAGCCGGACTCCACCAACAACTTCAACCGCAAGTAGACTCCGCCCGGACTCCTACAGGAGCCGGGCTCCGTCCTTAACATCAGCTACCGGTAAGCCTTGTCCAGACTCCTACGGGAGCCGGACTTCGCCTTTAACTTTAATTGCAGGAAGACTCCGCCTAGACTCCTACGGAAGCCAGACTTCGTCCTTGACTCCAACGGCTGCAGACAGACTTCGTCCGGACTCCTACGGGAGCCGGACTCCGCCAACAACTTCAACCGCATGTAGACTCCACCCGGACTCCTACGGGAGCCGAGCTCCGTCCTCAACATCAGCTGCCGGTAAGCCTTGTCCGGACTCCTACGGGAACCGAACTTCACCTTTAACTTTAATTGCAGGAAGACTCCGCCAGGCCCCCTACGGGAGCCGGGCTTCGCCTTTAACTTTTGCTGCAAGTAGACTTCGTCCGGACTCCTACGAAAATCAGACTCCATCTTCTATTCCGACTGAAGACCTCGCCCAAACTCCTATGGATACCGAACCTCGCTACCGACTCCAACCGAACTTCGACCGACAAGTCTGGACCCCCTTGCAGGCCACAGTAACGGACAACACTGCTCCACTCCCTGCGGCGGACTCTACGCAGCTCCATCACTCCCTGACAGGCCGCAGTAACGGTCACAGCACTACTCCACTCCCTACGATGGGTCCCACGCAGCTCCACTACTCCCTGGCAGGCCACAATAACGGCCACGATCCTACTCCACTTCCTGCGACGGATACCGCGCGATTCTCCCATCTGCTGGCGAATCGTGACAACATACGCCACCCCACTCCCCGCGGCAAACTCCACGTGGCACACCCCGATGATAGCCACGGGTCCACTCCACTACTCTTCGCAGCAAACTCCGCCTGACCCAGGGCAGCCCACTGCCAGACGGTTACAGACGTCGCTATCAGGCTACTGCCCCCTCCGCCTATAAAAGGGGGGGATCTAGATACGTTATGCTATAAGCTCTAATCTTTCATCTAAAAACTCTGCTAAATTCTCCGTTCGAGCACTCCATTCTTGTTGAGGCAGAGAACTGACTTGAGCGTCGAAGGGTCTTGCCGGAGCAACCCCACCTCCGGTTTAGACTTCCTTTGCAGGTCCCGGCGGCAACCGCGACTTCCCCGACTCTAGCTTCTCCGGCGCAAGCGGATTTTTGCACCAACAGGATTGGCGCTAGAGGAAGGGCTGTGTCTTCGCAGTACCCTTGTTCTTAAAGGAGCGCTCAGCGGATCCACCTCCGATCGTCTCCTCCGACACCCACTCCTTGTTTCCCCCCACGGGATCCGTACTTGATGCCTCCTCGCAAGGCATCCACGCGACGGTCCACGGCCTCCGCGGCCAGATCCCAGGCTCCGGCCTCCCCTCCTGTTTCTTAACCTCCTCCTCCTCCTCCGGCGGCGGCGGTCGGCGCGGAGCAGTTTGACCTGCTGGCGCAGCAGGTCAGAGGCCTCACCGAGGCTGTGCAAGCTATGCAGCAGCAGCAGCCGCAGGCATCGGTACGCCCGGAAAGGGTATCCCCAGAACACCAGAATCCGACGGTGGGGTGGGCCACCTGGGCCAGCCGCCTCGTCCTTCTTGGGAAAATGAACCCGAGGGTAGAGAGCCCTCAATCGGACCACGACTCCACCCCTGGAAGATCCCTGCCCCCGTTCTGCCAGAGAACCCTCGAGACTCGAAGTCGAGAGGATTTCCTGGACCGGAGGCTCCAGGAGATGAACCGGCGGATCGAAGAACTCCGCCATGCGCCCTCTGCTTATGGTGAGGATATTTGTACTGACCCTCCCTTTTTCCAAATGATCATGCAGGAACCAATCCCGCCAAACTTCAAGCTTCCCCAGTTCGAAAGCTACGATGGGACTTCGGACCCGGTTGATCATCTGGAGGCCTTCCGGATGATGATGCTGCTTCACGGTGCTCCTGATGCCATCTTATGCCGGGCCTTCCCGTCCACCTTGAAGGGAGCAGCGAGGAACTGGTACTCAGCTTTGAAACCGGATACCATCTTTTTCTTCGATCAAATGAGCCACCAATTTGTGGCCCATTTTGTCAGCAGCCGACGCCCCCGAAAAGGTTCGAAATCCCTCATCAACATCATGCAAAGGGAAGGGGAGTCCATTCGAGCCTACATCAACCACTTCAACATCGCGGCGCTAGAGGTCCGGAACTTGGACCAATCGTCGCAATGGCCGCCCTGAAGGATGGCCTTCAGAAGAATGACCTTTTGTTCTCCCTGGAGAAGAAGTATCCCAGGGATTTTGCTGATTTGCTGGCCCGGGCTGAAGGGTACGCCCGAGCAGAAGAAGCCTTCAAAATGAAGGATGAAGAGACGGTGAGGGAGTGGCAAGCGGGAGACTCGAGTAAGCCCGCAATTGAAAAAAGGCCAAAGGAAGCCCGGCTGCGTTCTCGATCCCCTCCTGGCCATAAGCGCGCCCATACTCCACCCCGGGTGCGCAGGTAGAGAAGCTCGGATCGCGGGGTTCGACAGGGTTCCCCACTAGGGAGATTCCGCAACTACATCCCCCTCAATGCCTCGAAGGCCCAGGTATTGATGGAGGTCAGGGAGCAGCTCCCTAGGCCGGAGAGGATGCGCACACACCCCAGGAAGCGCAACCCCAACAAGTTCTGCCTCTACCACCGTGACCACGGCCACGACACAGAGGAATGCATCCAACTCCGAGACGAGATCGAGGAGCTCATTCGGCGAGGTCGACTCGACAGGTTCATTCGACGCAGGCCTGAGGGTAGAGGAGATCGGCCAAGGGCCCTTCCGCAGCCTGAGCCGCCAAGAAGGGAGGAGCAACCCGGGGGACCGGCCTTCCATCGGGACCATCGACTCCATCACCGGAGGACCTCAAGGAGGAGCGGACCACCCACGACCGTGGAACTCGAAAAATCTGTAAATGTATCACTTGCGATTTCACCTTGAATCTAAATTTCTTTCTACTTGACGTACTCTTCCCATCTGGCGTGGATTTATTACGACTGGATATGACCCCTCCAAACGCTTGGAGCAAAGTTATGTTAGGAACGGGGGAGAACCCCGTCCTAACATACCTAAAATGAAAGTCCGACTATCTCAAAATCGGATTGGGGGAGAGGCCTTACAACGCCCTAATGTGCCCCCACAGCCATGTCAGGAACAGGAGGAGAACCTCATCCTGACATGAGCAAAGTCAAAGGCCTGGTTCTTTTAGACCAGATGGGGGGAGAGGCCTTACAACGCCCTAATGTGCCCCCACAGCCATGTCAGGAACAGGAGGAGAACCTCGTCCTGACATGAGCAAAGTCAAAGGCCCGGTTCTTTTAGATCGGATGGGGGGAGAGGCCTTACAACGCCCTAATGTGCCCCCACAGCCATGTCAGAAATAGGAGGAGAACCTCGTCCTGACATGAGCAAAGTCTAAGGTCCAGTTCTTTTAGACCGGATGGAGGGAGAGGCCTTACAATGCCCTAATGTGCCCCCACAGTCATGTCAAGAACAGGAGGAGAACCTCGTCCTGACATGAGCAAAGTCGAAGGCCCGATTCTTTTAGATCGGATGGGGGGAGAGGCATTACAATGCCCTAACGCGCCCCCACAGTCAAGTCAGGAATGGGAGGGGAACCTCGCCCTGACTCGAGCAAAGTGGAAGGCCCGGACTCCTACGGGAGCCGGGCTCCGTCCACAACGCCAAGGAAGACTTCACCCGGACTCCTACGGGAGCCGGGCTCCATCCACAACACCAAGGAAGACTTCACCCGGACTCCTACGGGAGCCGGGCTCCGTCCACAACGCCAAGGAAGACTTCACCCGGACTCCTACGAGAGCCGGGCTCCGTCCACAACGCCAAGGAAGACTTCACCCGGACTCCTTCGGGAGCCGGGCTCCATCCACAACGCCAAGGAAGACTTCACCCGGACTCCTACGGGAGTCAGGCTCCGTCCACAATGCCAAGGAAGACTTCACCCAGACTCCTACGGGAGCCGGGCTCCATCCACAACACCAAGGAAGACTTCACCCGGACTCCTACAGGAGCCGGACTCCGTCCACAACGCCAAGGAAGACTTCACCCGGACTCCTACGGGAGCCGGGCTCCATCCACAACACCAAGGAAGACTTCACCCGGACTCCTACGGGAGCCGGGCTCCATCCACAACGCCAAGGAAGACTTCACCCGGACTCCTACGGGAGCCGGGCTCCATCCACAACGCCAAGGAAGACTCCACCCGGACTCCAGACGCTATCCGAACTCCTACGGGAGCCGGGCTCCACCCGCGACTTCTGCAGCAAGGGCTGATGGTGACGAAACTCAGCCGCCCAACAAGATCGGACGAAAGGAAAAAGCCCCTCAGTGGTACCTCCTCGCTTTTATGCAACCCCGCAAAAAGCGGGGGGAGGGCCCTCACTCTGAGAAGAGGAGGAAAATTAAAAAAGAAGGACTTCATCTCAACTGAAACGGGGGGTTCCTACCAAACACCCCCGATCTCTGAAAAGACTTTCGACACCACTTAGGAAGACAACGACATCCCCAAAGTAGTGCGGAGCCCGGACGGTCAAGCTCGAGCTTGCAGCCGTGTACGACGAGAAAGGCGAGCTAACGCATCGACGATCGAGCACCCCCCCCAACAACGTCTACATCAGACAGGTCAAACGACAAGAAAAGTTCGGCGAACAACAATTTAGCGCAACGCGCGGACGAGGTAACACAAAACACCCTTTTCATTCCATTTCCGATATACACGCTACAAAGCCCGGAAGGCCAAGGGAAGAAAAGCAAAATGACAAAAAGGGAAGTAAATACATGAAAAGACAAAAAGAGCTCTAAGAGGGCCCGGCTCCCTCCGACCTAGAATTATCTACTCCATCCCTTAACCAGGACTGTCTTAGATTCTCAATTTCTTCTTCTAGCTCTCCCCTTTTCTGCAGCGCGTCATGGAGCGCCCGATGAAGTTGCTAGCTCTCGGCCTCCGCCTCTCGACGCCTCTTCCTCAAGACCTCAGATTCCACCTCCGCATCCGCGATGGCCCGCTGCTCGTACGCCAGTTGGATCTTCAGTTGTTGCAGTTCAGCTGTCTTTTCCCCGAGGGAGACAGAAATCCCCTCAATGGTGCCTCTTAGGGCTTGGAGCTCATCAGAATCTCGGGCGGAAGTAAGCTGCGCCCTGCTAGCCAGCTGCCTCTGGAGACGGACGACTTCGTCGGCCGCCGCCCTGAATCTCCCTTTATACTCTTCCACCACCTGCCTGCGCCAGCTAGCCCGATGCACGTCGTGGCTCACCTCGGCGTCCTGAAGCTGCTGCTGAAGGTTGGAGACCTTCTTCGACCACTTCTGGTCACCGTCGACCCGGGCCAAGAGTCGGGATGAATTTCCTTCCAGCTGGCCGATCTTCCCCTTCGCAGCTGACAGTTCCACCTTGAGGGCACTGATCCTAGCGGCCTGGGCCCAAATTCGATCGCTGGCGCTCTTCTTGCATTCCTCGAGTTCCTTCGCGAAGTCTGCCTTCCTACGCTATACTCCATGATCCCCTTCACGTGGAGATTCTGAAAGTGGGTGGCCTCAGCGGTGGCTTCAGAATGACCTTCTCTCAATCGGCGGAGCTCGCCTTCCATCTTCTTTAACTTCTTCGTCAGGTGAAGGACTTCCTTCTTCAGCCGCTGGATCGTCGATTTCAGCGGGACCCCCAGGGGTAGGGGGAGTGCTTCTGCAGGACACTGCCATCGGAAGGCAAAAGCGTCAAAACACGACTCATTGCAGGGAGGAGAACAGAGAGAAGGAGGGGGGGAAGAGAAGCCGTCCGCAACAAGAAATTCAACTTTATTGATTGAATGATTTTTGAAGACAAACAGAAAAGAAAAATTACAACGAAATAAAGGTACAAGATCGGAGGTCTCAGACCTCGGGGGCGGGGGTTGGAGAATTCGGCGTTCCCGACAAGGGGGCTGCGACAGCAGTGGCGGCTGGCGAAGGACCGGTCTTGTCTTCAGACTCCTCGCCTAGGAAGCTGAGGTCAAGCTCTGAAAATTTTCTGGCCACCTTCTCTTGGTAGAGCTCGAACCCCTTTATGAATGCTTTCTGGCCGAATTGGACCTTCAGATCCCTCATCTCCGTGGAGGCCTTGAATTCCTCTATCGCAAGGGCTCTGGCCTCTGAGACCAGGGCCGAAGTTTGCTCAATCAAGTTGGCGACCTCGGCCTCCGCCTTCCTCGCCGATTCCTCCAAGATCTGCCTCTCCTCCTCCCGGGCTCGCTTCTCTCTTTCCAGGGCCTCCTGGAGGGCGGCTACTTCAGCCGTCTTTGCTTGGAGGCGAGCGACCTCGGCCTGACAGCGTTCCTCCACCTGGAGGATGTCCCTCCTCGTGCGGCTCATCGCCTCGATATAGGTGAGGAGCTGGTGCCCAATCTGCAAAGGCGGCTAGGGAATTAGAACAAAGGCCGAATAACCGTGTAAATGAAGATCCGCTTACCTCAAGGAAGGACCCCAAAGAGTCCCAGGCCCGCTGCTCAGGATCGGCACGGTCGATCCTCTCAACGACGTCAGGCAGAATGCAGCCGTCGATCAGCCGCCTGATCAAGTCCCTATCGTTGAAGGGATTCTCTGACCCCTCTTCGGAGCAGAGGGACTCATCCGTAGCAGTTCGGCGGCTACTCGCCCTGCGGGCCACCGATTTCCTTCTTCGCCCCATGGCGGGCGCCTCCGTGGAGCGGACCCCCAAAATGGGGGCCCCAGTCGGCGGACTCCTCGAGGAGGCCCGGGGAGCCGTTGGCTCGACATCCGAGGGAATGTCGATGGTCGGGGCCACCTGGATGGGTGTAGCTAAGCTCGACTCCTCCGCCCTGGCCCTCTTCGCCGATCCGGAGGTCGCAGCACCCTTTCTCTTGTGGGCCCGAAGGCCCCTGGCTAGCATCCGCGCTGCTTCGGCATCCATTCCTAATAAAAAAAAAAAAGAAGAAAAAGAAGAGAAAAGAAAGAAGAAAGAAAAAAAAATAGAAAAAAAAAGAGAGAGAGAAAAGGAAGGAAGAAAAAGAAGTAAACCAATCAGTCAAGAGCAAAAAAAAAAAAAAAAAAAAAAGAGAAGAGAGAAAAGAAGGGAGGAAAGAGAGAGAGAAGGAGGAAGAAAGAGAAAGAAGAAAGGCGTGAAAAGAGAAGATAAGGTAAAAGATGAATACTCGCTGGATCTTGGGGACTCAGGCCAATGTTGAAAAGAAATTGCTCCCTCAGAAGATTGGGAAGGAAAGGAGCGGAGTAAGCTAGAAGCTTCCGGGCAGCCTGGAGGTCATCCTCCCCAAGGCTAGGGGCCCGGCAGACAGAATCCCTCAGAGAGCCCCAAGGGGGCAGGCCCAGTCTCAAGGTCGGGCAGTGAACAAAGAGATATTTCCCCTTCCAATTATGGATTGAAGAAGGGGAGCCTTTCAGCAACCCCTTCTTGCCGAACTGGGGGGAGAAATACCACCAGTCCTTCGCCGAAGGATGGTGTTTGAAAGTATAGAAGTGCCTAAACAGGGAGAGGGACGGTTGGACCTCGACTACGTGGCAAAGGAAGAGAAATTCTATCAAAAACCTAAAGGAATTCGGGGCCACGGAAGCCAAGGAGATGTCTAAGAAGCGGAAGAGGGCAACAACAAAGGAAGGAAGCGGAAGCCGGAGTCCGGCATGGAACGCTTCCTGGTACAGACAAAAACGACCAGACGGGGGGGTGCTGGCCCGGTCAGAAGGGCCAGGCAGCTCCAGGTCGTACTCTGGAGGAACTCCATACTGAACCCTTATCAGAAAGAGTTCCTCCGAGGTCAGGGAATATGGAATGGCGCCCGGTGCAAAAACCGGGCGGAGCCCAACCCCAGACGTGGGTTCATCTACAGAGCAGGGGACCTGGGGGTTTGAGGCGGAAGAGCTCCCGGAACTGCAGGGAGCGGAAGAGCCGGATGACATTTTGAGTAGTTTCAAAGGAGGGCTCTAAAGGTCCCTAAGAAGATGGACAGAATGGGGGACGAGAGGCCATAGGAAGCTAACTCGGAGGGATGCAAAAAAATAACTACAGAGAAGAAGTCCCTAGGCGGTAGAAAGAAGGTTGAAGGTGCTGGAACTAACCTATGTCGCTCTGAGGGACCCGGGGGATGAAGACAGAGATAATTTGGAAGACACCTACGGGCCGAGAAGATGCCCACTGAAACAGGGCTCTCGAAGAGAAGGCAGACACTGATAGAAACTCTGGGGTGGAATAGGACACCTAAAGGTGGGAGGATGGGTTTAAATAGGCCCTGAGATCCAGCGCCATAATGATCACGAATCCCCCCAAGCCAATCCATGACAGGCACGTGTCCCACTCCCCCCGACAGGCGGCTAAAAGCGGCTGGTGAATCAGCAGGGCCATTATGGCACCATACCTGGCCCAGTGTACCGACGAGAATTTTGAAGGATCGTTTCGTATCGCCCCAATCCGAAAAGACTCCAGCACGCGCACATTTAATGCCAAAATATCTGGGGGCGGCAGTGCGCAGGATTCGAGGGGATGATTTTGGCTGTGCCCATCTCTCTCTGTACTTCCTTCGTTCGAAATTCAAACTCGGAAGTAGGGGGACTGGTGTTGGGTATAAAATACCCACAGCCAAAGTCCTCAGTAGAATCTGCTCAAGTAGACTCCACCCGGACTCCTACGGGAGCCGGGCTCCATCCTCAACATCAGCTGTCGGTAAGCCTTGTCCAGACTCCTACGGGGGCCGGACTTCGCCTTTAACTTTAATTGCAGGAAGACTACGCCCGGACTCCTACGGGAGTCGGACTTCGTCCTCGACTCCAACGGCTGCAGACAGACTTCGTTCGGACTCCTACGGGAGCCGGACTCCGCCAACAACTTCAACCGCAAGTAGACTCCGCCCGGACTCCTACGGGAGCCGGGCTCCGTCCTCAACATCAGCTACCGGTAAGCCTTGTCCGGACTCCTACGGGGGCCAGACTTCGCATTTAACTTTAATTGCAGGAAGACTCCGCCCGGACTCCTACGGGAGCCAAACTTCGTCCTCGACTCCAACGGCTGCAGACAGACTTCGTCCGGACTCCTACGGGAGCCGGACTCCGCCAACAACTTCAACCGCAAGTAGACTCCGCCCGGACTCCTACAGGAGCCGGGCTCCGTCCTCAACATCAGCTACCGGTAAGCCTTGTCCGGACTCCTACGGGAGCCGGACTTCGCCTTTAACTTTAATTGCAGGAAGACTCCGCCCGGACTCCTACGGGAGCCGGACTTCATCCTCGACTCCAATGGCTGCAGACAGACTTCGTCCGGACTCCTACGGGAGCCGGACTCCGCCAACAACTTCAACCGCAAGTAGACTCCGCCCGGACTCCTACAGGAGCCGAGCTCCGTCCTCAACATCAGCTGCCGGTAAGCCTTGTCCGGACTCCTACGGGAGCCGGACTTCGCCTTTAACTTTAATTGCAGGAAGACTCCGCCCGAACTCCTACGGGAGCCGGACTTCATCCTCGACTCCAACGGCTACAGACAGACTTCGTCCGGACTCCTACGGGAGCCGGACTCCGCCAACAACTTCAACTGCAAGTAGACTCCGCCCGGACTCCTACGGGAGCCGGGCTCCATCCTCAACATCAGCTGCCGGTAAGCCTTGTCCGGACTCCTACGGGAACTGGACTTCACCTTTAACTTTAATTGCAGGAAGACTCCGCCAGGCCCCCTACGGGAGCCGGGCTTCGCCTTTAACTTTTGCTGCAAGTAGACTTCGTCCGGACTCCTACGGAAACCAGACTCCGTCTTCTATTCCGACTGAAGACCTCGCCCAAACTCCTACGGATATCGGACCTCGCTACCGACTCCAACCGAACTTCGACCGACAAGTCTGGACCCCCTGGCAGGCCACAGTAACGGACAACACTGCTCCACTCCCTGCGACGGACTCTACGCAGCTCCATCACTCCCTGACAGGCCGCAGTAACGGTCACAGCACTACTCCACTCCCTACGACGAGTCCCGCGTAGCTCCACTACTCCCTGGCAGGCCACAATAACGGCCACGATCCTGCTCCACTTCCTACGATGGATACCGTGTGATTCTCCCATTTGCTGGCGAATCGCGACAACATACGCCGCCCCACTCTCCGTGGCAAACTCCACGTGGCACACCCTGGTGATAGCCACGGGTCCACTCCACTACTCTTCGCAACAAACTCCGCCTGACCCAGGGCAGCCCACTGCCAGACGATTACAGACGTCGCTATCAGGCTACTGCCCCCTCCACCTATAAAAGGGGGGGCTCCAGATACGTTATGCTATAAGCTCTAATCTTTCATCTAAAAACTCTGCTAAATTCTCCGTTCGAGCACTCCATTCTTGTTGAGGTAGAGAACTGACTTGAGCGTCGGAGGATCTTGCCGGAGCAACCCCACCTCCGGTTTAGACTTCCTTTGCAGGTCCCGGCGGCAACCGTGACTTCCCCGACTCCAGCTTCTCCAGCGCAAGCGGATTTTTGCAACAACAGGAACCATAGATTTAAATTTTAGTTATTAAATTTTGAATTTGTGATAATATAAAATTTAATGATTCATGATTGTTTGGTGCTTAAATCATTTTTTATTAAGAGTATATTGCATGCCCAATTCAATTAAGGTTTGTTTTAATATTAACTAAACTTGTTATATGTTAAGTCATTTATATACCCTTATATGTTTATTGTAATCATTTTTTTCATGATAATATGAATGATATTATAACTTGAAAAGCATGTTGAATTGCATAATTTATATGTTACATTTTGTGTAGTAGTTAGAATGTGCCTAGACCAGTTCAAGACCTTCTATAAAAATTATATTAAGTTATCATGTTGGGATTCACTTGCAAATCAAATGTCGAATTCATTTAATCGATTGGTATCTAGGTAAGTATTTTGAGTAATTTTCTAATTAGATCTGTATGCTGGTCTGGCCAACTTTGTTGATGTCTAAGAAAAGCTACGAAGAGCCTCCCACCTACTGATCTTGCCAGTTTGGTCTTATTGAGTTTTGGACTTACATTGATTAGTAATGTAGACACTACAAAAGCCTTCCTTCATGCTTGATCAACAGAGTATGTCAGGATCTTAGTGAGCTTGTTATGCTATCCACGAAGCTTACTATAAAAATTGATATGATATTGACTGAGTGTATATTAATATTTATGGCATATTTGAATAGTGTTGCCTTGTTACGCTTTCCATAAAGATGGTATTGTTTAAGTATGACTATATAGGATTGAAGAGTTAACTTAACTAGAATACTATAGTTTATTATGCTATTCACAAGACTGAGTGATCTAGAGGTAAGTAAGAAAAATATTGAAAATTGTATAAAGTACAATTGTTAAAGAGTTACCTACTCTTGAACTCATGAATGCTTGTTGTGCTATCCACAAGATATTTGTGAGGAATAGAAATCTCAACCCCACTTAGAAACATAACAATATTTTTCATTTTTCATACTTGAGGGCTATGAAATTCGTTAAAATAGTGAGAGACACAATTAAACAAAAGTCCTAATCTAGTTGTGCATGTCATCATAAGTTGTCCACTTATATTATGTTCTTATTATTGTAGATTAACTGCATAAATGGCATCCTCACTATCACTTTGAGATATACTAGAAGTTAATAAATTGATCAGACTAAATTATGTAGATTGATTAGGAAATCTGATAATAGTTCTCACAAAGGAGAAAATCTCCTATATACTGAATTCACTTGCACCTGATATGATCGAAAAAGATGCATCTGAAGAGGAAAGAGCCACATATAAGATGTGGAAGGATGACAGTGTGACTGTCAAGTATATCATACTTGTCTCGATGAACAATGAGCTTCAAAGACAGCATGAGGACATGGATGTTCTTTCTGTACTCCTTAATCTAAAGGAGTTATATGGAGAACAAAGCTGACTACTAGATATAAAATATCTAAGCAGTTATTCTATGTCCAGATGATTGAAGGTACATCTGTGCAAACTCATATCCTTAAAATAATTGATTTGATCACTCTTCTGGGATAATTGGATTTTGCTATAGATGATGAACTCATCTAGGACTAATGATCCTGCAAGCACTCCTCGAATTTTTTTCTCAGTTTATCATTAATTACCATATGAACAAGCTGAACGTTAATCTATCTAACTGCTGAATATGCTCAAAATAGCAGAGAGCCATTTCAAAGGTGAAAAGGCTCTAGTTCTTCTTATAGATAAGATCAACAAGAAGAAAGACAAAAAGGGTTCTAAGAAAAAGTTAAATCCTAAGGCTAGCATCTCCAAGAAGAAGGTGAAAAAAGTCTCTGCCAAAAGTACTTGCTATCACTGTGGCAAGGACGGGCAGAGGAATTGCAAAGAATGCCTTGCAACTAAAAAACATAAAGAAGCAAATGTTGCTAAAGATTTGTATATGATGCAAACAAACTTATCATTAAGTTTTTCAACTTCAGATTCTTAAGTATTGGATACCATCAGTGGCTTACACTTTTGCAAATCCTTGCAGGGTCTGCAGAAAATAAGAAGTCTGAGTAAAGGTGACTTCGTGCTGTTTGACACTAGTGGAGAGTCCATCCAGGCCGAAGTCGTGGAAACCAAGATATTGAAGTTGCCTTTAGGCAAAGTTTTGGAACTAAAGATCTGTTATTATATTTTAAAAATTATTAAAAATAATAGTTTTGTACCCTTATTATTAGAACAAGATTTTGAAATAAAAGCTAAAAACAATGGTTGTTCTATCCGTTAGAAAATCGCTACGGTTTCGTACGTGAAGTTCAAAAATTTTTTAAGCATCTAAGCAGTGAAAGTAAATCAATTAAAATATTTTTAATTAAACCATGTACCAAATTTAATCTAAAAATTATAGTTAGGATCTTGATATGAGCATTCAACTATGATCTAAAATCTGAAAAAAAAAAACAAACAGTTAGAAAAATAAATTGGAGATCAAATCTCCATACCTCGGATCATGCGGATGTCCTAGGTTTTGATCATAGCCGCACATACATCCGACCTCTGTTGGTATCCACACAGAGATGTCTGATCACAGCATCGAGATTATCGGTGTGCTATCACTTTGTAGATCTCGCTTCTCATCCTTGGATCTAGATCTCTTCTTCTAGATCTCGAAGAAGGAGATCGCTACGCGAACTCTTTTGCTCAGATTCGACAGGATCTGAACCAAATCATCATGAAGAGAAGAAAAACCCTTCTTCTTCCCTTCTTCTCTTTCTTTTCTCTTCTTAGATCTGATCTCTATCAGATCTGGGTGTTGGATCAAGGGGAGAAGGGAAGAGGAAGAAAGAGTAGGGCGTTAAGATGAAGTTGATGTCCTAAAGAAGTCGCCCACACCTCTCTCGCCAAAAACCTCATGCCCACCCTTCTTTTTGTCGCACTATTATTTTTCTCACATACACAACCTCTTTCTTAATGCCCAAGAGATCTAATCTCTTTTAATCTAGGGTGTTGAAAATCAAATCAAAGGGTAGAAAGGGTTGAGATAATGTTCATGCGACAAGAAAGAAATCTCCACAAAGAATAGCGCACATCCACTCTTCCATTATTTTTGTTGCACCAAAATAATTTCTTACATGCCCAATCAAATATGATTTAATCCCATTTTAAATTATATTCAAAAAAAAATCTAAATAAGAAAGAATTTCAGATAAGGTGGGGCGCCAACTACCGGCACCCCCTCCCCTTTCACACGCACAAGAAAATAAGCAGCTAGAAAACTATCATCCACTTCTTTTCTTGTTATGATATCTAGAGAAAGAGTCCTAGAAGATCTGGACTCTTTGAGTCATAGTTCTTCTAGTTCAAGTTGGGTCAGGTTCAAATCGAGCCCAAATCGAGTCGAATTTGAAAAGATAGTCAAACCTGATCCAATCAAGCTCGAAATCCAAATCTGATTTAGATAATTGAACCCAATTAACATTAAATTAGATTAAATTAAATTAAAATTAATTAAAATTTAATTTATAATTTAATCAATCTTAATAAAATAATAATATTTATAATTAAGTCTCTGTGCTAACAATTAGCAGCTGTCAAAACTGTAGTGATTACAAATTAACAGTTTCTAAAATTCAAACTATCAATTCGATTGATAATTTGAATATGATCTAAATAATTGATCAGGTCATGCTTCTTATATGTGTGACCCCTCATGTTCTATTTTATCTTAGTAAGATATACCATGATCTCCATCACAATATCATCAAAATTCTTTTTGATGGGCTGAAACGATTCCAACTTACCTCAATAAAGATCGTTGATCTGAAAATGATCTTAGTGAGTTCTCATGATCCACCAGTGATGTCTAGCAACATATAGTGGTAATCCAGCAAAACAAAAAAATAAACTCCTAAGTGTAATTATCGTGTGATACAATAGTCAAACCTCATTATCAGTCATATGCTAGATTGGCTCGACTTGAGTTTATTTATGAATCTTATGGAAACTCTTTTTCAATATTCATACTTACTCTGGTTAGAGATTTTCTGAACTCAGTCTTACGAATCGCATAGGACTTCTCTTTTTCTATCAAGGTCGATAGATTTCATCTAGGTGCATCCTACTCTAAATAGCAAATCTGAACTTACAATAGCCAACATACACAGCAAGGACACAATGGTTAGGGACCAAAAAAATATGCAGTCAAACTAGGTAGCCTCACTGTGAATAGCCAACATACCATAGGTCAAAAGACCAGTCACACCACTGCAGCATCGAGAAGACTATTGATGAGTGAGTAGACGTCCAAGTAGTTTCTCATGTTGGTCATGCTCAGTGTCAGTTATTTTTTAACAACCACCTGCACTCTCATCCCAGTGTCTCTATACCGCAGACTCGAGACTCACTATCTTCCATGATGATCCTTCGATCAGGAGTATTTAGAAATTAACCATTAATGATGTATGTCTCAAATTCTCAACATCTTGAGAATATACAAAATCATCTTTGTTAATTTTTAAGATAAATCATGGATAAATAAGACATGATTAGTTATAAAGACTATCCATCAAGTACAAAATATGCTCTAGAAAAAAATTTGTATCAGTTAAGATTGGCTTCTAGGGCACACATCCAACAAACTCCCACTTGCACTAAAATCAATCTGCCATACACCTGAGCCCCATCTTCTGAAGACAGACTTCAATGTTTAGCTGGCTAAATGACTCCGGCCTATCACATTTATGTGGAGTTTACTCTCTAACCCCCATGTATTTTTACTTGAGGTAATCGCGTATATCTCTGTTCTATGTGCATGGACTTCTGATAAGACCTTGGCTCCTTAGCGAAGGACTATGGACCATTATCTTTACAGTACAGTGTCATAGCATCTAATGATATGACATCAAGTTCCGCAACTATCACAAGAATCAAAATGCATCCTACACATCTATAGCATATTCAGCTTCCATTGGTCGATTGTTTGGAACCCTTCCAACGTACCAAACCAACAAAACTCAAGAATACATACTGATGTAAACATTCTACCATCAGCATCAGTGTATCCTTCCACTCTTAGCTCTAACCCTTTTTCAAAGATGAAGAATAATCCTTTAGTGCTTCTTAAGTACTTAGGGATATTTTCATAGCAATCCAATGCTCCCAGCCTGGATTCGACCAATATCTGTTCCTAACTTTTCAAGCAAGATATACCAAGTTGAGTACATAACTTGGCATATACCTATGCCTAAGAGGATAACGGATGCCTCTTGGAGTTTTCAACACTAAATTCTTTCAGCATCTTTTCTATGTACTTCTCTGTGAAAACCAAACATCCTTCAGGATCTATCTCTATAGACCTTTATTTTCAAAATGTTTGACCTAGATCTTTGAAAAAAAATTCTATATGTAATCACATCATAATCGATGCAGTATGGGATCCTCCCACTGATCTTCATGTAACTACATGATTCCTTATATCATATCGTTGTAGGTTTTGGGATCATCCCTATGTTCCTAATCTTCCTCGAGAAATATTTTCTCTTGAATCCTTTGCAAGGATACTAAGTACCTTTCTAGAGGATGGGAGATCCTACTAGATCTATGAGGTACTACATATACTGGCTCATCTTAAATAGGTTGTACAGGTCTTGTGACTCGTTGTTCTTTAGAGATTTTCTCTTTAAGTTCATCCTCCCACTATTTTCAAGAAAATAGTATGATTGCTCACAATCACATTATGAACTATTAGAAAGAAAAAAGATATCCCAAATCCTTTTGGGATACTCTATAAACAAGCTCTCATAGACCTATCCTCTAACTTGTCTATCATATCATATCTCATATGATGTGGTGAAACCAACTTTAGAGAAAATCTAATTTAAATTTCAGAAATTAAATCTTGTTCTTAAAGAAACAATAGTTAAATTAGTGACGTTTATGATGGACCAGACCATATCTCATACAGTGCCATTGCACCTCACAGATACACCATTGAGTTGAGGTGTATAAGGAGAATTCCATCATGAAACTATGTAATTTTCTTTAGATAATCAATAAATTTTCTATTTGGTATTTCATCCTCGATCTAATCAAAGTATCTTTAGAAATTTTTGATTTATTCTTTCTACTTCACATCTAAATTTTTTGAATCTTTCAAAATCTTTTAGATTTGTATCTTACATACATACCTATACCATGACTGCTCATTGGTAAAGGTGATGAAGTAGTGATAACCTCCTAGATTAGCTCATCAAATGGGCCAAGCACATCATATATGTACTAGGATAAGTATCTCAGTGGTCCTATCTCTTTGATCAATAAAGAAGAGCTTGGTCATGTGTTATGATCCAGGTGGTGTGCCCAAGGCCCAGAGGACCAAGGCTAAGGCCAAGGTCCATCATTCATGAGGGCTTCATGGAGGCTCTAGGGCTAGTTGGGCCCTAGGTTGAAAGGCTGTGGGCCTTTCGGGTTCTTGAGGTCTAGGTTATGTGGGCCTCAAGGGACCAACTCTTTATGGGCCAGGTCTGGGCCCAGGATAGGTGAGATTAGGTCGAGTCATGGGTGTACATGGGCTTGGGTTAACCTAATCCCCCATGGAGTTGGTCAAGGGAGTTTTGAGTTTGGGTCACTTGACCCGGTGTTTATATATACATGTACTTGTATAGGTTTGAAAAGACCAAAAAAATAGATGACTCTTTCTCCCAAGTCTCTCTCTCTATTCTCCCTCTCTCTCCAGCAATTCTCCATGCCTCAGGAGTAAGAAACCCTAGGGTTTCTTGCTGCCAGTCCATAAAAGGAAAGAGAAGAAGGGGAGGCGTTAGCCCTTTCCCCCTTGCAGCCGCCAGCCCTTTCCCCCTTGCAGCCGCCTACCAGATCTGCTCTCCCCCTCTTGCAGGTACCCAAACACCAAGTCTAAGATCTGAAATCTCTTGAGAAGAGGTTGGTATAAGTCTCTCTCAGATCTGGAGTTGATCTGAGGTCGTTTGAGGTGCGGGTGAGATCTCCATCAACAGATCTACAAAAAGGCTGCAGCAGGACAGATCTGCGAGGTCTGTCTCCATCTATCTTCTTCCCCATCTAAAATATCCTGATTTGAAATCTATGAATTGAAAGATCTCGGTCCAGGTCTGATCTAGTTGGGTACCAGATCTTAGATTTTTTAGAGGTGGTTTCAAAGGCATTCTTCATCGGAATGAAAGGCTGACGAAGAAGACAGCAACCAGGCTGATTTCGTCAAGAGCCTTGGATCGTGTCCAGAAGTCTCCAGATCTATTCGTTGCTGGTTCTGCTACACCAAAGGTCCATTGGAGGAGCCAGAATCATGTTTCAATAGTTGGTATCAGAGCCACGATGGTGAGGAAGCGGTTCCAAGTGCGAGAAGTTGAAGATCCCAAGTGCTGAAAATTTTCAGTAAGGTACCATCAAGGTATATTCTATACTTCTTGATTTTATATTGCTTGTTTGGCTTGGATCTAGTCATGGGCAGCAATATGAAGGTCAAGTTTGAGAAGTTTGATGGCAAGAAAAATTTTTTCATGTGGAAAATCCGGACGGAGGATCTTCTGGTGCAAGCAAATCTAGATCAGGCTTTGGATGAGAAGCTTGAGGGAATGACAGATAGACAGTGGGCATTGTTGGAGAAGAAAGCATGCTCAGTGATCAGAGGATGTTTGGAGGATGCAGCGTTGTATTCGGTGCTGGAAGAAAAGACCCCGAAGGGCCTTTGATCGAAGTTGCACACCATGTACATGGGGAAGAATATGTGCAACAAGCTAATGCTGAAGAAGAGGTTGTACAGTCTTTGGATGCAGGAGGGATCTGATGTGATTGGCCACATTCAGAGGTTCAACCAGTTGTGCATGGAGTTGGTGAATATCGAGGTGAAGCTGGATGAGGAGGACAAGTCTCTATTGCTTCTATGTTCGTTGCCCGGATCATATGATTCTTTGGTGACTACACTGCTCTACGGCAAGGAGACTCTGGAATATGAGGACATGATCTCGGTGCTGAGGTCTAATGAGCAGAGGAAAAAGTTGACCAGAGATCGGGCTCTCCAGGAGGGTTTGGCAGTAGGGGAGAGGACAGGCAGAGGCAGAGGCAGAAGCAAATTCAGGGGGTGGTCCAAGTCCAAGAAGGGAAAGAAAGAGATGAAATGCTTCAAGTGCAACGAGTTTGGGCACTTCAAGCGAGAATGTCCACTATGAAAGAGCAAGAAGGGAGAAAAAAGTGGCTCAGAATCAGTGAGTGCAGTTGCTGGGCAGCAGGTGGAGGATGATCTACTTGTGGTATCAGATGGTCATAGGCATTACACAGAGGAGTGGACACTAGACTCTGCATGCTCACATCACTACACACCACACAGGTCTTGGTTTGCGACATACACCAAGACAGATGAGGGATCAGTGACTCTAGGCGACAATCATCCTTGCGAGGTGGCTGGGATAGGGACAGTCAGGGTGAGGATGTTTGATGGGATTGTGAGGACATTGACAAATGTAAAGCACATCCCGGAGCTAGAAAAGAATCTGGTGTCATTAGGCTACTTGGAGCGCAGTGGATACAGCTTCAGCAGTAGGGCTAGAAGCGGAGTACTGAATATCTCCAATGGAGCTATGGTGGTGATGAGAGGCAGGAGGTTGGAGAATAACCTCTATCGCATGGAGGGATCTGTGGTGACCGGAGAGTCTGATGCAGCAGCTGCAGCACAGGACCAGCAGGGGGCTTACAGGATGTGGCACTACTGCCTAGGCCACATGGGTGACAGAGGGCTGAGGGAGTTGAGCAGGAGAGGACTCATCTCTGATCTGGAGGATGGTGCTACAGGGGAGATCTGTGAGCCTTGCCAGTGGGAAAGCAGAGAAGAGTTCAGTTCACCATCAGTACAGCCCGGAGTGTAGCTCCTCTGGAGTTAGTACACATGGATGTGTGGGGACCAGCCCCAGTTTTAGCTAGGAATGGGGCCAGATACTTCATGACCCTGATTGATGATTTCTCAAGGAAGCTCTAGATTTACTTCATGAGAAAGAAGTCAGAGGTCTTCACCAAGTTCAAGATCTGGAGAGCTGAGGTGGAGAAGGAGCAGGGGAGAAGCGTGAAGTGTCTGAGGTCAGACAATGGCGGGGAGTACACCAGCAAAGAGTTCCAGGACTACTGTGAGGAGTGTGGGATCAAGAGATACTTCTCAGTTAGGGAGACTCCACAGCAGAATGGGGTGGCCGAGAGGATGAACAGAACACTTTTGGAAAAGGCACGATGCATGAGGCTGCAGGCAGGGCTTCCAAAGGAGTTCTAGGTTGACACAGTTGACGCAGCGGGTTACTTGGTCAATCGGTCACCTCACACTAGGTTGGATGGCAGGCTTCCAGAGGAGGTGTGGTGGGAGGACAGTTGGGCTGGGCCATCTACGGATATTTGGATGCACGGCCTATGTGCACATTGGAGCTGGTGAGCGGAGCAAGCTAGATGCTAGATCACGCAAGACGGTGTTTCTAGGCTATCCGCGAGGAGTCAAGGGATACAGGCTGTGGGATCTCTTGGAAAAAAAGTCATCATTAGTCGGGATGTGATTTTTGATGAGAAGTCAGTCCTACAGAGATGAGCAGGCATGGAGGAGCAGCAGGAGCAGGAGGAGGTCCAGCAGGGCGCTGCTGGACAGCTTACCTCTTTGATTTTGCCTCTTGCAGGTACTACGGGAGGACATGACATTCAGGTGGAGCACCTACCTAAGGTGTCTCCACAGGTGGAGAGGACTCGAATGGATGATCGAGGTGAAGAGGTCCAGCAAGAGTGAGCTGGACCGAGGACTGATATCGGTGTTGCCCTACACAAGCCCAAGAGGACCATCAGGCAACCAGACCGATATGGCTTCGAGGAGATGCTGTCATATGCTCTGGTGACAGCGAATGGAGACCCATATACGTATCAAGAGGCTATTGAGAGCCAGGATAGAGAGTGGTGGGTCCAGGCGATGTCCGAGGAGATGTAGTCTCTCCATCAGAACCAGACATGGCGATTGGTGCAGTTGCCACAAGGGAAGAGGCCCATTAACTGCAAATGGGTCTACAGTCGCAAGGACAGAGTGGAGCTGGTTGAGGCCTTGGGACATCAAGGTGGAGATTGTTATGATCCAGGTGGTGTGCCCAAGGCCCAGAGGACCAAGGCTAAGGCCAAGGTCCATCATTTATGAGGGCTTCATGGAGGCTCTAGGGCTAGTTGGGCCCTAGGTTGAAAGGCTATGGGCCTTTCAGGTTCTTGAGGTCTAGGTTATGTGGGCCTCAAGGGACCAACTCTTTATGGGCCAGGTTTGAGCCCAGGATAGGTGAGATTAGATCAAGTCATGGGTGTATATGGGCTTGGGTTAACCTAATCTCCCATAGAGTTGGTCAAGGGAGTTTTGGGTTTGGGTCACTTGACCCGGTGTTTATATATACATGTACTTGTATAGGTTTGAAAAAACCAAGAAAATAGATGAATCTTTCTCCCAAGTCTCTCTCTCTCTTCTCCCTCTCTCTCCAGCAATTCTCCATACCTCAGGAGCAAGAAACCCTAGGGTTTCTTGCCGCCAGTCCATAAAAGGAAAGAGAAGAAGGGGAGGCGCTAGCCCCTTCCCCCTTGCAGCCGCCTACCAGATCTGCTCTCCCCCTCTTGCTGGCACCCAAACACTAGGTTCAGGACCTGAAATCTCTTGAGAAGAGGTTGGTACAAATCTCTCTCAGATCTGGAGTTGATCTGAGATCGTTTGAGGCACGGGTGAGATCTCCATCAACAGATCTACAAAAAGGCTGCAGCAGGACAGATCTGCGAGGTCTATCTCCATCTATCTTCTTCCCCATCTAGAATGCCCCGATTCGAGATCTATGAATTGGAGGATCTCGGTCCAGGTCTAATCTGGTTGGATACCAGATCTTGGATTTTTTAGAGGTGGTTTCAAAGGCGTTCTTCATCTGGAACGAAAGGCTGACGAAGAAGACAGCAACTAGACTGATTTCGTCAAGGGCCTTGGATCGTGTCCAGAAGTCTCTAGATCTATTCGTTGCTAGTTCCGCTGTACCAAAGGTCTATGGGAGGAGTCGGGATCATGCTCCAACACATTGATCCTCAAAGAGATGATTCACAGACTAGATATGACTAAACAGTCAATAAGCCCAAAAGCCTATTTTCTCTAGTCGGTAAATCATTTATTCTCATACATGACCTAGCCAAAGGAACCATCTATATACTTCTGGTTAATTGGTTCTGGATCTCTCAGACCCAATGGCATTCACTATTTGCTCAAATAAGTTCACAAATGCATCACCATGCAAATGATAATAAACTAAATCTAAACGGTAATCACCGAGATTAGGTGCCTATGGCCTAGTGTAACTTTTGCACCATTGCCGACTCAAAAGAGTTACTTCACCTTCTCTTAGTCCTCTTCCTTCCTTAGATCTTATATTAAAGTGTGTAATATGCACTAGAGTCTAATGAAAAAGAAAAATTCGTAAGATCAAATTTGAGCAATTTGACATACCTTTCGAAGGTATATACATGATTCTTTAGGTTTTCCAAGTTTGTACCTCTGAACTTTTCAAGATCTCTTAGTTACCAGTATATTGACCAATTCAGTTAAAGTGCTATAATATTTATTTGTTTAATAATTTTACAAACTATCCATATAAATTAGAAATTACAAGATCAAATTCATTAGTAATTTCTTATGCATAATCATGTCGAGCTTTTCAAGCTCTTCAATATCTTTGACCATCGATCATGGACAAACTGTCCATCATGCATCTCATGCACTGTGCGACTCTGATCATCCCATAACTATTGCAGATGAATCAGTCATTGGTAGCCTACATGTCCTTATGCATACATTAAATTTTATCAACTATAAAGTCCAAGTTATAGTACCTAACCTAATTATCAATATCCAACCATTTATCAAGTATAGCTCGCAGACTATGGATTGGACAAGTTGATGACATTGAGTTAACTTGGTCAAAAATATGGCTTAATTTCTAAAAGCTAAGAACTATGAGCCAGAATATGTAATTTATTTCGATTAAGTGATTGATATCTCAGATTCGAGCTAGAGGGTTAGAAGCTGAAGAATTGATCATAGAGAGTAAAGATTTAATTAGATGATTATACTTGTAATAGTTTGTTCTAGAGACTTTAAAAACAAACAAAAGCTCCTACTAATTTTTCGAGTCTCTCATACTCCTTCGGTGGAGAAATGAAAATCCTAATATGATAAGTGGTTTCAGTGGGTGCTGCAGTCCCATCGATGTATGGCACCTCACCTAATAGTTATTGGTGACACGTATATCAATGTGTGGATAACTCTTTATCCAGATGCTTCTCCAAGTATGTTGCAGTGACTTAGTTTCTAAGTCCTGTGGCCTCACCTAACAATTATTGGTACATTTCTTAGTTAAGTCCGACCCACCATTCATCAGTGAGTGCAAAGCCGTCATTGGATCCCTCAATAGTTATTGGGTCCAACTGCATCTTTATCCCAAGGCATCTGATGTCAATAGAGTAGTTGTACCTTCTTGATGCAACCGAACCACTGTAACCAGTCGAGAATGATCAATGCCAAAAAAGGCATACGCATCTCTACAATAGTGGAAGACTAGTAGACTTAATATTTAGTGAGGAGATTTAGGTTCAGGTCTCTTCTAATTAGTCACATACATCTGATGTAATGACTAATCTAATTTAGATCAGCACACTCATGTCTGACCAACCTAGTTAGCATGGGTGAACTTGGATCAACAAGTAACCTAATACAAAACATAATCTCCCAAGATGGTCAAATAAGTGAAGATGAGTGGGGGTCCCCCTATTATTTTTCTTAGGCACCAACGAATTGATCAGGTCAAACAACAGAATCAATTAAATAATCACCATCTAATACTTGCCTTAGACACTAAATTGGTTGATTAGAATTAATTAAGTTAACCTATAGACTCAGGCTCGAACTGTTGAACCAAATTCGATCTTGACTTAATCAATTCATATCATATGTAAATCAATTTGACCAACTATAACTAAATTCAATTTTGAGCCTCTTTGATCTAATTCCAACCAACTCTTGATTAGGTTTGATCAACTGCTCAAAATCGAAAAGGATTCTAACCTGATCTAATGATGACCCTTCAAATCTTAATTCTCAATTAAATACATTATGTACATAGGTTTGAGTTTAGATCTTGAAATATTTTCTAATCTAAATTATTTATATTGTATCTTATATAATATGATTATCTACAGAATTGAGTCAATTCACCCTAGTACACGAATTGACTTATCACAGTGGGTCGGCATACACTGAGATAAATAGAAACTTATAGACCTAGTCTGCACAATTGAGTCGGCTCATTAGCAAATGAACTGACCTATCAGGATCTCGAGTTGACTCCAACAAAATAAATCAACTCACGAAGCACTTGAGTCGATCCAATTGAGAATCGAGTTGAATCCACAGGCATACTAGTTACAGTTTCATTTTTCATGCAAACAGAGCCTAGGGTTTTGGATCTAGGATTTTGTAGAAATTAAGTTTTAGATTGTGTCAAATAATATATCAAATATAATATTTTAGCAATCTAAAATATAAAAATATCTGTAAAATTTAATTTAAATATAAAATATATATTATATATAAATTTTTTATTCACTATTGATCTTCATGGAAAACATCACAGTTGGCACCCCTACACGTCATAAAAGAGAACCTATCAAATGAGCAAGACAAAGACTTTAATCCCTTTATCATCTTATGATTGGACTACTATGGTGACTATTCTAATTCGATTACTAAGCTACTAAAAATTTAATCTAACATATCACATATGTAATCAATTAAAAATCAGATCCAATTACTATTGGAAAATATGTCCCAAAGCCAATCGTTAGACAATTGTGCTCATCTTGTAAACTGTATATGAATTTTTATTAATAAAAGTTATTTAGTATTTTTATTATAAATTGATCATCTTTGAACTTCTGTGTTATAATGAAGTCCTTAAGACTATATATATATATTAATCGACAAAGGAGGATTTGTCGTTAAGTCCTTAAAATTGTTCGCGACCAAATGATACGCTATTACTAAGATGATAGCGATATCAAGTGTAGGTCATTGTGTGCCATATGAGTTGATTATCCTCTTAACTAAAGAGTATGGAGAAACTGTTATGGCATGCAGATGAAATGTAGGAGTACTTCACATCAAACGTGATTATGTGCCAAGCACTCTACTGTCAAGAGTAGCTTGTGAAGGGTATGGGTATAAGTATCCCTCCAATCTGAGACCGTCATGGTGACTTGTAAGCAACTCACTATACTTTAGTATCAGACTATCTGAGTTTATAACTTAGTGATGGAAGGATTCTAGATGCAGTCATGTGCTTATCAAGTCAGTGTGTGAGTCAAGATGGAATTGATCCCTCTGAATTGGTAGGAGATATGCATCAGTGTATTTCAATTTAGCAAAATCTTGGTCAGGATAATCCATGAGATAGATTTGAAAGGTTAAAATATAATATGGTCAACTTAATTAGGGTTAACAATTAAACCCTAAGTCATCTTGAGCATTTGGGTCAAAGGGATAAATTATACGGTAACCATACACCAGTAAGTTCTAGAAGGTTGCTTTGCAACACTTTGACCCATCCAGTCGTTAGGTCATCATTGCTAGATGGTTACATCGATTGGTATAGAAAGTTGTTCTTATGCTACCAACTTAGATTTGAACCTATGAGGTCACACGCATTAAAAGATTTGATCAGATCTGATGGCTGAAGAGTCCAATTGGATTGTGACTCTGGTGGAAAGTCCTACTTGGACTAGTACTCTATGGGAGAGTCCCACTGAGACTAAGACTCTACCATTTATGAAGAATTAATTAGTAATTAGATTATTAATTGACTCAATTTGATTGAGTAAAGAGCTTTGAAATAAGTCTAATTGAATTAGATTCAGTTTGACTCAGATTGGGATTGATATGATCCAACCCGATTACAAGGAAAATTTGATCTTGATTTGATTAGAATTTGGACTTGGCTAATTTCTAATTAAGATAAAAATTTGATGAGATATTTAGATTTTTAATTGGATTAGATTCATTTCTATTAGTGATTTCAATCTAAATTTGATTTGGATTAGAATTGAATTAGAAATAAAGAGTCCAAGTCAGACTATGACTCTATCCTTATCTTTTGCACCACATCTGGATCCATGCCAATTTCTTCACATCCAATTGGATTTGGATTGTGATTTTTTGCATCATGAGAGAAAATCTAATAAGGATCATCAGCTATAGCTGATGAGTCATAATATTATTGAAAGGAATATGCCCTATAAGCCAATCAAAATGTATAAATAGATGGATATTTTTTGTCTCCCGACAACTCATGTACTGATGTTTTAAATAAATAAAGGCATTTAGTTCATCATATGCTGCATCTTATTTTGATGAATCTCATAAATTAGGGCTATGGTTTTAGGGTTATGATGCGATCATACCAAGTGAGACCTAAAACCTTAAAACTCTAATTTTAAATATTCCTAGTCGATGGAACATTGAGTAGGGGATCAATATTTCCGGTAAGACTGGTACATCCCGTGTATGCTCGACAGAGAGGGTAATTGATCTCATAATTACTTGTGTATGACACTAATATAAGGATGTAAGTGTTCATTAGAGAATGAATTCACTAAATTGATCCAATTAAAGAATATATGATGGAGTCTTATCTACATGTCAACAGATTTTTCTTATAGTGGGAATTATGCATGTAAATCTTTTGACCTGAGACTGCCGTAGAACCTTATAAGCATGAATCCATATTTTGGATCATACTCATTCATGATTAAATCATGTACGGGATGTTCTGGATATGATGGATTGCTTATGAAGGTTGTGAGTAGGTCAATATGGAAACGATCGCTCCTAGTAAGAGGAGATCGCATCCTATCTGCTTCAATCAAATAATGATTCAGGAAGACTTTGATCAAAGCATTATGAAAAATTAGAATGGTTTCTAATGTTTCATAAATTGAATCATTATCAAGAGAAATGTGAATATAAAAAAAAAAATTGGGTTTGACATTTTTTCATACCCAAACTTATATTCGGGATGTAGGATGATCGTAAGATCAAGATGCACAGTAATTTTCCACTGAAGGGTATTTTTGGTATTTTCATCAAAATTCTATATCTTCCAGATAGACATGATACGTTGCTAGACGTCAATCATGTCTTGTGAGTTTGATCAAATTAAAGAGTTTAATTCGATCATTAATTAAAAGCTGTTCTGATTGATCAAAACGGTTCAGCTTGATTTGACCTAAATCGGCTAGATTGTATTCTAATCAAATTAGTTTAAATTGTACCTGAACTTACTGCTGGCTAGATGTGGAACCCAATGGGTCACACACAAAGAGAATTGATCATGGGTTTAATTTGATTAAACCATGTTTGCAAGTTGAACATGCTAGCACATGTTGCAAACCCTAGCATTTAGATTCGAATCGGGTTCCGATTTGGGCTAATTTAGAACCAATTTGAGCCAAATTGGATTTGGTCTTGAAGTGGGTTTGAAGTGTTTTAATTGGGCTTGCTGTTGGGTACCAAAAACCAGGGAACCACATGCCTAAGAGTCTCTCTCTTGCATGTGGATTTGAATCCATGCGCATGAGCCACATGGCGCATGGATGGAGTTGGTGCCACCTTTAGATAAGGTCTATCCTATTTTTCTCCATAACTTTTATTCTACAAATGTATTTCAGATGTCTTAGGAGGTGCCTAAGAGTCCTTCTGAGTATTAAACTCATCGTAGAAGAATTAAGAGAAGGGATAAGGATTAAATCCATGCGCCACCTCTTGGAAGCGCCCCTTTGAAATTTCAAATGGGGAGATAAGTTTTAAATTATCCATGCCCCTTTATCTCTTGCGCCATTCTTCAAATTGGCACCATCTATCTTGGCCATTGGATGGGCTTCCTTCCAGATCCAAAGGCATGGGTTGATGGCGCCAATAAGAGAAGCTTCGTGACTTCTCATTTGAACACTGTAAGTTAAGATCGAAGAGTCTTTCTGAAATAAGGCGTCTCTTCAACCCAACTTTGATGTACACATGGCATTTCTTAACTTATGGGGTATGAGAAATAGACAAGAGGTGTGAGATAAATTGTAAGAGGGCATGAGATGTTTTTGGATTGCACCTTTACGTGCAATATAAATAGGGGTGCACACCGAGGAGTCTTGGGTATTCAGAAATCTTCTTTCTTTCTTACAAGAGGCTCTGCTTGTCCAATTTTCTTTATTCTTTCTCTCTAGCCTAGATAAGGTCTTAATAAAGGATAAGAAATCTTCCAAAAGACTTAGAGAATTAGAATAAAAATTAAGGAGACAGGGAGCAAGAAAGAAAGGGAAGAAAAGGTCCAACAGTGTGACAGCAAAGCCAAGAAAGGAGGTTCTGCCCAAATTGCATTTAAATTCTGATAAATCAGAATTTAATTGTAGAGTATTTTCTAATAAGTGCTAGAGAGTTGATCGAGTCCTCGTGTGGATCAACGTTGGAGGGTGAACATGTGGGCACCTTGTGGAAACCCAAACAGATTGTTGCCGGCAACTAAGCACAAATCAAGGTTTAGCGATAAGAGGTATGTTTCTATATCTTTATTTGATATTAATGCAAATTATATGGTTTAATTTTTGATAAGGTGATCTTGGAGTTAGGTTTTATTTTTATGATTTCATAATAATTACTTTGAAATCCGTGCTTCCGCCATTGTATTAAAACCTTTCAATTATCTCTTTCCTAATTCGAATGTGATCCAAATTAGAGATAAGATGCAGACTAGAAAAAAGATTTTTCATATATAGTATATTGTTGGAGATATATTATTTTTTTTTTATTTTTCTTAAGGAATCTTTTAGCATGTGAGACTTTATATTTTTTTCTCCATATTTTATTAATTTTTTTAGAATTTTTGGGGATGCCAAAAAGAGGTTTTGGTATTGATTCATGGCATCCTTTCTTGGAAAGTCCTAATTCCTAATCTATAAAAAGGGGACCCCTCTCTTGGACATCTCATGATCAATTCTCTTGTAGATTTTTTTATTTTTAAAGCCTCTTCTCCTCCTCCTCTCTTCCTCCTCCAGATCTCCTATCACTTTAGAGTGTCTAAGGTGCTTGTAGAAGAAGGAAGAGGTCAGCTATCAAAGTTGTTCGCAGACTAGCATCTCCGAGCCCCTGATCTGCACAAGTCTTTGTGTGGATTTTCTTATAGAGGTCAGATGACTTTGTATGGCTATGAGTGATTTGAAGAATACCTTCTCCAATCATTGGATTAGAGGAGATCGAGATCAAAATTTGTTTGGTAACGATCTCTAACTTATTTTGATTCCTATGGTAGATCTAATAGTTAGATCTAGAATTTCAGTATTGATGAGATCGATGTGATTTTTATTTTCAGATCTAAAATATATATATTTTATATCAAAGATTCTGATATGATAGTCTAAGATTAAATTATATATATATGATTAAGATTAAATTATTTAATCTATTATTTTTACTGTATAAAATTTTTAATTGCATGTACTGCACTACCATAAATTTTTCTTCAACTGGTATCAGAGCCAGGTTGTTTTGATATGAATTAATATGACTTTAGATCTAATTTTTTATTTTTAAATTTGATTATTTATGATTTAGATTAGATCTAAATTATTTTATTTTTAGATCTGATTATTATTTATTTAGATTAGATATTCTGAATAGCAAAGTACTCGGATTGGATAATCACCAGGCCGTTCGATCATAGGAACAAGTAGGGTTTCATGACCCTCTCCTCCCATTTAATGGGGTGCTCTTCATGGCATGTAGGAGTGCCACTGTGAGGTTCCATAAAGAAAAAAGTAAAAAAAAAACTTACTTTCTTGCAAAATCCTAGATATTGAAATCCTAGGTGTTATTGTATGTGATGCAAGTTGCGAAGATAGTTAGTTACATCTAATCTTGTTTAGTCAAAATTATTTTGATCTAAAATCATAAAAAAATTTAAATTTGATCTAAAATATTTTATGATTTGATGTAAAAAGTTTACATAAAAAATTATTTTTGAAACCTTAACCATGTTGATGCAAAACTTAATTGAGAATTAAGTATCAAGCTAATTGGATCTAGAATTGTGATTTAGATCTAATGACATTGCATAAAACATGGGGTATGGGTTAGCTCAAATCAGGTCCTTCTCTTTAATTGAGTTAGACCTAAGGTTAGAATCAAAGAATTGATTGACCATGTAGAGAAATTGATTAAGTCTAACCAAATATTGAATTAGATTAATCAAGATTTTTCTAGTACAATAGTTGTAGATGGTCATGTCCATATCTTTGATTAGACCAAATAGACTTTGATTGTGGCTCAGTGGTTGAATCCGAATCATTAAGTTGGTCAAATCGAAACTAGTTAACCAATTGATGTCTAAGATAAGTTTGGCATTTCGATCAGTGGTTTTTAATTGGAAGCGGCTTACCTAGCCATTTCGATGGTATCTAAAGCAAGCTGAGCAAACCCTCCCACCAATCTCACTTATCTGGCCAATTTAGTGAACTAGATTTTGATTAGATCGCTAAGTAATTCGAGTTAGCCCATGCCATTAAGGTTGATCAGTGTGACTGATTTAGGTGCCAATTCAATGAGCATGACCTAACCCGATTCAGTGACTTGGTGAAGTCAGTGGGAGGATTATGGTCTACTGATTGATCTTTTCTTCTCTTCTCTCTTTTCTAAATTGATTAAATCTTCTAAATTATTAGGTCCTTAAAATGAGCTAGTTATGGTGATAACTAAATCATAGCCTTTCATTAAGATGAGTGATAATGGATCCATTATTTTTTATTGACATTGCAGGTGCCATCCATCTGATGTTCTCTCTGAATGATGGAATTATCATTCATCATATGATGACTCTGATGAACTATCTGATGATGGTTGGATTGATCAAGCCATCCTCGAACCTAATCACTCATTAGGTAGAATCACTGAGTAGGTTGATGTTAATGGTTTGACCTAATCGAAACTTTCAGTGGAGGCCCATCGCCTACTGAAATAAAATCTGAGGCTAAATTAAATACTAAAAATTATTTAAAAAATAATTGGTTGAGAACCTACCTATAAGTGCATATGGGTTGATCGAGCCATCCTCGTGCCTATATGTAGTCTGTGTAGATTCTGTACCCGCTAAAGAATTAGGAACTTCTCGAATTGGAGGTAGAGACTATCAATTCATATAAAATAGTGAGAAAATCTTTAGACTAAAGTTCAAGTTTTTAGGATTAATAAATTTATATACTAATTAGGCTTTGTTCTTTCTTTGTGTGTAGATATGGCCTCAAACTTATCACTTCGATCACTGTTGGATAGTGAGAAGCTTACCAGATCAAATTTTGATAATTAATATAAAAAATTAAAGATTATCCTAGAGCACGAGTGGATCCTTTATGTGATAATGGATCTGACACCTGAGGAGTCTGCTCCTAATGCCTGAAGAGCGGTCCGAGATACTTATTTGAAATGGCTCAACGATCATACCATAGTTTGTTGCATCATGCAGGCCTCCATGAATGATGAGTTCAGTCGAAAGTTTGAAGAAGCTCAGCTAGAGGAAATGCTTCAAGTGTTGAGGGATTCCTTTGATACTCCTGATGATGTTGAGTAGCACAAGACTAGTTGCATCATTTTCAATATCCGGATGAGAGAGGGTGCATCTGTTACCGATCATGTATTGTACATGATCGAGCAGATTGAAAAATTGAGCAAACTCGACTTTTCTTTGCATGAATAGCTGGGAAAAGATGCGATCCTGAATTCTCTTCCCAAGTCCTACCTGTTGTTCCTCAGTCATTTCAGAATGACGAAAACTATAGTCAACTACCACGGTCTGTTAAGGTTGCTACAGACTTTTGAGAAAGATCACCAGCTCCATAAAGAGACAGTGAATCTAGTGGAAGGATTTTCTTCGGATAGTCGTCATCCCTTTAAGAAAGAAAAAAAAAGAAGAATAAGAAAGTGCCTGGTGCTAGGAGTCAGTCCCAGAAACTCAAGTCAAGGTTAATCAAAGTCAGGTAGAGTGCTTCTTATGCAAGAAGCAGGATCACTGAAAGAGAATTGTCCTCAGTATATCACTTTCCTTGACCCGAACAGGCTAAAGAAGAAAAAGCAATCAGTTGCTGGATAAGGTACTTATGTGATAACACCTTGTAACTTCTCTCTTATAGATAGAATGACCTGGGTATTGGATATTGGAAGCCCTATTCATATTTGCAATTCATTGCAGGGTCTTCAGGTCACTAGGAGATTTGGAGAAGGCGAGAAATTCCTAAATGTTAGAGATAAAAAATCAGTTTCAGTTCTAGCTTTAGGAATCATCAAGCTTGTATTCGAGTCTCAGTATATCGTTCTTAATGAGTGTCATTACTGTCCTAGTTTTCTTTTAAATATTATTTCTATAGGCCTTTTGGCCAATTCAAATTATGAAATATCAATAAAGAAAAACTTTTGTGATATCATTTTGAATGGTGTTACAATTTTATATGAAAAGTTGAACAATGGTATCTATATTGTATTTAGGCCTAATGTATTATATATTTCAAATAAACATCCTAAAATAGATGATGTCATAAATGCCTATCTTTGATATTAGAGGCTAGGTCATATCAACAAGAACAAGATGAACAGGTTGGCTCAAGAAGGAATTCTTAATAAATATGATTATGAATTGTTACCTACCTGTGAGTCTTGTTTGCTTGGAAAGATGATCAAGTCACCTTTTACTGGAAAAGATGAATGAGCCAGTGATGTACTGGGTTTGATACATACTGATGTATGTGGATCCATAAGCACATGTGCCAGAGAAGGGTATAGCTACTTCATCACGTTCATAAATGACCTATCTAAGTATGGGTACGTCTACTTGATGAAACATAAGTCTGAATCATTTGAAATGTTCAAACGATTTTATAATGAAGTAGAGAAACAAACCGAAAAAAGTATTAAAATTCTTCGGTCTGACTGAGAAGGTGAATACCTTTCCAGTGAATTTCTGACATATCTAGGAGAGAATGGGATTCTCTCCTAATGGACCCCTCCAGGGACACCACAGTATAATGGCATCTCAGAAAAGAGGAATCGAACCTTGTTGGACATGGCTCGATCCACGATGGGGTTTGCAACTCTATCGATCTCTTTTTAGGGATATACACTTAAAATAGCCTGTCTTGTATTCAATAATATTTCGAGCAAGTCAGTTAGTAAGACACCATATGAGATATGGTCGGGACGTAGGCCAAACCTCTCTTACTTTAGGGTCTACGGGTATCCAGCTTATGTTAAACGATTACAAACTGACAAGCTCAATCCTAAGTCTGATAAGTGTAATTTTGTAGACTACTCCAAGAAAATGAAGGGATATTACTTTTACCTGCCTGCTGAATAAAAAATATTTGTCAGCAGTAAGGTATATTTTTTGGAAAAAGAATTCCTTAGTGAAGGAATAAGTGCCTCTAAAATCGAGCTTGACGAAATTCGATAGGTAGAAGAACCGACACCAATGATTGAATCTGAATCAAATTTTATGAGATCAAATCTAAAGCCCAATGAACAAACATCCTTAAGACATCCAGTAGAGTACCGCATCAGTCAGACAGATACTTAGATTTCTTGGTCCGAGATGGAGATCTTGTCAAACTTGATGAGGATCCGATCACCTACATGGATGCAATATAGAGATCTGACTTTGATAAATGGCTTGAAGCCATAAGATCCAAAATGGAGTCCATGAAGGTCAACAATGTATGGACATTAGTTGACCCACCTGAAGGGATAAAGTCCATAGGGTATAAGTGGGTCTTCAAGAGGAAGAGAGGCACAGATGGAAAGTTGGAGACCTATAAAGTCCGTTTAGTTGTCAAAGATTATCGTCAGCATTATGGTATTGACTATGATGAGATATTTTCTCCTGTGACAATGCTCAAATTCATTCGTATCATGCTTATGATACCAGCATATCTGGACTATGAAGTCTGGCAAATGGATGTGAAGACAGCTTTCCTAAATGGAGAGCTAAACGAAGCAAGACTTTATAGGCCAAGGTGTGCAAGCTTGATATGAGTCCATGTGGATGACATTCACATCTGTGGATATGAGTCCAAGGTGTGCAAGCTTCAGAGATCCATTTATAGATCGAAGCAAGCATCTCGAAGTTGGAACATATATTTTGAAAAGGTGATCAAAACGTATGGCTTCATTAGGAATGGAGAGGAACCTTGCATATATAAGTGGACAAATATTTTGATAATTATATTTCTTGTGTTATATGTGGATGACATTCTCTTAATTGGGAATGATGTCCCTGCATTACAAAGAATAAAAGTATGACTGTCGTCATAATTCTCCATGAAGGATCTGAGAGAAGCAGCCTACATCCTAGGGATGAAGATCTATAGGAATAGATTTAAAAAGCTGCTCGGACTCTCTTAATCCACATACATAGATACTATACTGAAATGATTCAGTATGGAGAATTTCAAGAAAAGCTATCTTCCGATAGGCCAAAGAATCTCTTTCGAAAAGAGATTGTCCGACAACTCTTCAAGAGAGAGCGTATGAGTATAGTTCCATATGCTTCAGCAGTGGGTTCTATTATATACGCCATGATATGTACGAGACCAGACTGGCATACTCATTAGGGGTAGCGAGTAGATACCAGTCTGATCCAGGAGAAAACCACTGAAAGGTCGTAAAGACCATTCTTAAGTATTTAAAAAATACTAAGGACTAGTGGCTTGTGTATGGTGAAACTGACTTGAAACTTGTGGGGTTCACCGACTCCAGCTTTCAGTCAGATCATGATGATAGTAAGAGTATGTCAGATTAAATTTTTATCCTAAATGGTGTAGCAATCTGCTGAAAAAGTTCCAAGTAAAATACTGTGGCAGACTCTGTTTGCGAGCAGAGTATATCACGGTATTCGATGCTGCGAAGGAAGCTGTATGATTGTAAAAGTTTATCAACGAGCTCGGAGCGACACCCTTCGTTGATGGCCCTGTCTTATTATACTGTGACAATACTGGAGCCATTGCTCAAGCCAAGGAGCCAAGATCCTATCAGTGCACCAAACATATTCTGCATCATTATCACCTTATCCGAAAGATCATGGATCGAGGTGATGTCGACCTTCAGAAGATCGATGGAAGAGAGAATCTGACCGACCCATTTACTAAAGCTCTCAGAATCAAGGAGTTTGATGACCACAAATCAAAGATGGGTATACGATACTGTATCGATTGGCTTTAGTCCAAGTGGAAGTTGTTGGAAAATGTATCCCAAAGCCAATCGTTAGACGATTGTGCTCATCTTGTAAACTGTATATGAATTTTTATTAATAAATATTATTTGATATTTTTATTACAAATTGATTATCTTTAAACTCCTGTATTGTAATGAAGTCCTTAGAACTATATATATATTAATCGACAAAGGAGGATTTGTCGTTAAGTCCTTAAAATCAAGTATAGGTCATTGTGTGCCATATGAGTTGGTTGTCCTCTTAACTAAGGAGTGTAGAGACACTGTTATGACATGTAGATGAAATGTAAGAGTACATTCACATCGAACATGACCATGTACTGAGCACTTTGCTGTCAAGAGTAGCTTGTGAAGGGTATGGGTATAAGTGTCCCTCCGACTTGAGACCACCATGATGACTTGTAAGCAACTCACTGTACTTTAGTATCAGACTATCTGAGTTTCTAACTTAGTGACAGAAGAATACTAGGTGCCGTCAGTATATCTCAAGTCGGTGTGTGAGTCAAGATGGAATTGACCCCTTTAAATTGGTAGGAGATATGCATCAGTATATTTCAATTTAGCAAAATCTTGACCAAGATAATCTATGAGATGGATTTAAAAGGTTGAAATACAATATGGTTGACTTAATTAAGGTTGACAGTTAAACCCTAAGTCACCTTGAGCATTTGGGTCAAAGGGATGAATTATACGGTAACCATATGCCAGTAGGTTCTAGAAGGTTGCTTTGCAACACTTCGACCCATCCGGTCGTCGGGTCATCATTACTAGATGGTTACATCAATTGGTATAAAAAATTATTTCTATACTATCGGTTTAGGTTTAAACCTATGAAGTTACACGTATTAGAAGATTTGATCAGATCTGATGACTGAAGAGTCCAATTAGATTGTGACTCTGATGAAGAGTCCTACTTGGACTAGGACTCTGTGGGAGAGTCCCACTAGGACTGGGACTCTATCATTTATGGAGAATTAATTATTAATTAGATTACTAATTGACTCAATTTGATTGAGTAAAGAGCTTTTGAATAAGTCTAATTAAATTAGATTCAGTTCGACTCAGATTGGTATTGATATGATCAAACCCAATTACAAAAAAAATTTGATCCTGATTCGATCAGGGTTTAGACTCGGCTAATTCTTAATTAAGTTAGAAATTTGATGATATATTTATATTTTTAATTAAATTTGGTTTATTTTTATTAGTGGTTTTAATCCAAATTTGATTTGAATTAGAATTGAATTAGAAATGAAGAGTCTAAGTCAGACTAGGAATCTATCCTTGTCTTTTGCGCCATATCTTGATCCATGCCAATTTCTCCCCACCCAATTGGATTTGGATTGTAATTTTTGGCATCATAAGAGAGGATCCAATAAGGATGGTTGGCTATAGCTGATGAGTCATAATATTATCTCTTTCCTAATTCGAATGCGATCCAAATTAAACATAAGATGCAGACTAGAAAAGGGATTTTTCATATATGGTATATTGTTGGAGCTATATTATTTTTTTCTTATTTTTCTTAAGGACTCCTTTAGTATGTGAGACTTTAAATTTCTTCTTCAAATCTTAATAATTTTTTTAGAATTTTTGGGGATGCCAAAAAGGGGTTTTCATGTTGATTCATGGCATCCTTTCTTGGAAAGTCTTAATTCCTAGTCTATAAAAAGGGGACCCCTCTCTTGGACATCCCATGATCAATTTTCTTATAGATTTTTTATTTTTAGAGCCTCTTCTCCTCCTCCTCTCTTCTTTTTCCAGATCTTCTATCATTTTAGAATATCCAACATACTTATAGAAGAAGGAAGAGGTCAGTTATCGAAATTGTTCGCAAACTAGCATCTCCGAGCCCTTGATCTGCGTCAGTCTTTGCATGAATTTTTCTATAGAGACTAGATGACATCATGTGGCTGTGAGTGACCTGAGAAATATCCTCTCCAATAATTAGATCAGAATAGATCAAAATCAAAATTTATTTGGTAATGATCTTTAACTTATTTTGATTCCTATGGTAGATCTAATAGCTAGATCTAGAATTTCAACATCGATGAGATCGATGTGATTTTTATTTTTATATCTAAAGCACATATTTTTTATATCAAAAATTTTGATATGATAGTCTAAGATTAGATCTTATACATGTGATTAGGATTAAATTATTTAATCTATTATTTTTACTGCATAAAATTTTTAATTGCATGTACTACACTACCACAAATTTTTCTTCAATTATCTTTCACATGTCAAACATATGAACAATAATATTGAATCTATGTATGTAAAAAATATTTCAGCAATCATACTAGATCCAAACTAAATCCTAATTAATATTTTTAGATCTAAAACTAATTTTAAATCTAAATAATTTATGATTTATTTCATATCTAAAATAATTTCAGATCCAAAATAATCCTGTAATCATATTACAGCAAGTAGAAAATTTAGATCTCACCTTAATTGATGTTCTACATCTTTCTAGGAAAATCGTTCAGCATAATAGGATTATACCAGGATAACCTTATTTTAGAATGAGTAGATCATCAAACTAACCTTCAAATCTAATTTCTACAAATCAAATTTCAGATCTGAGCAATTTTCATGTTCGTATCAGAACCTGGCTCTGATACCAATGTTAGAAACCACTACAATTTCGTTCGTAAAGTTCAAAAATTTTTTAAGCATCTAAACAGCAAAAGTAAATCAATTAAAATATTTTTAATTAAACCACATACTAGATCTAATCTGAAAATCATAGTTAGGATCTTGATACGAACATTCAATCATGATCTAAAATCTAAAAAAAAATAAATAGTTAGAAAAACAAATTGGAGATCAGATCTCTATACCTCTGATCATGTGGATGTCCCAGATTCGGATCATAGCCACACATACGCCTGACCTCTGCTGGTATCTACATAGAGATATCTGATCGAAGCATCGAGATCACTAGTGTGCTAGTACCTTATAGATCTCGCTCCTCATCCTTGGATCTAGATCTCTTCTTCTAGATCTCAAACAAGGAGATCACCGCACGAACTCTTTCGCGCAGATTCGACAGGATCTAAACTAGATCACCATGAAGAGAAGAAAAAGCCTTCTTCTTCTCTTCTTCTCTCTCTTTTCTCTTTTTAGATCTGATCTCTATCAGATTTGAGCATTGGATCAAGGGGAGAAGGGAGGAGGAGGAAAGAGTAGGGCGTTGAGATGAAGTTGATGTCCTAAAGAAGTCGCCCACACCTCTCTTGCCAAAAACCTCACGCCCACCCTTCTTTTGTCATGCTATTATTTTTCTCACATGCACAACCTCTTTCTTAACACCCAAGAGATCTAATCTCTTTTAATCTAGGGCATTGAAAATCAAATCAAAAGGTAGAAAAGGTTGAGATAATGTTCATGTTGTAAGAAAGAAATCTCCATAAAGAATAGCACACATCCACTTTTTCAATTATTTTTGTTGCACAAAAATAATTTCTTACATGCCCAATTAGATATGATTTAATTCTATTTTAAATCATATTCAAAAAATAAAAATTGGATAAAAAAGAATTCCAGATAAGGTGGGGCGCCAACTATTGGCACCCCCTTGGCTTTCACGTGCACAAGAAAATAAGCAGCGAGAAAACTATCGCCCACTTTCCTTCTTGGCATGATATCGAGAGAGAGTCTTAGAGGACTTAGACTCTCTAATCATAGTTCTTTTGATTTAAGTTGGGTCTTAATCGGATTAAAATCAAGTCCGAATCAAGTCAAATTCAAAAAGGCTATCAAGCCTGACCCAATCAAGCTTGAAATTTAAATCTGATTTGGATAATTGAACCCAATTAATATTAAATTAAATTAAATATAATTAAATTAAATTTTATTTTATTTAAATTAATTAAAATTTAATTTATAATTTAATCAATCTTAATAAAATTATATCATTTGTAATTAAGTACCAGTTCTAATAATTAGCAGCTGCCAAAACTGTAACGATTATAAATTAGTAGTTTCTAAAATTTAAACTATCAATCCGATTGATAATTTGAATATGATCTAAGTAATTGATCAGATCATGCTCTTTATGTGTATGACCCCTCAGGTTCTATTCTGTCTAGTAGTGAGACATACCGTGATCTCCATCACAGTATCATCGAAACTCTTTTTGATGGGTTGAAACGATTCTAGCTCACCTCAACAAAGATTATTGATCCAAAAATGATCTTAGTGAGTTCTCATGATCTACCAGTGACATCTAGTAACATATAGTGGCAATCCAGTAGAACAAAAAAATAAACTTCTAAGTACAGTTATCATGTGATACAATCCTTCTATCGTGAGTCTCAATTTGATGGAGGTCATGAATAACTCATCAAATTTCATCGTCAGTCATATGCTAGATTGGTTCGACTCGAATTTATTTGTGAATCTTATGAAAACTCTTTTTTAGTATTCACACTTACTCTGGTTAGAGATTTTTTGAACTCAGTCTTACGAATCGCATAGAACTCCTTTTCTATCAAGATCGATAGCTTCCATCTAAGTGCATTCTACTCCAAACAGTGAACCTGAACCTACAATAGCCAACATACACAATAAAGATCCGAATGGCTAAGTACCAAAAAAATGTATAGTCAAACTGAGTAGCCCCACTGCGAATAGACAATACACCGTAGGTCAAAGGACCAGTCACACCATTGCAGCATCGAGAAGATCACTGATGAGTGAGTAGACATCTAAGTAATTTCTCGTATTGATCACACTCAGTATAAATTATTCTCTAACAACCACCTACACTCTCACCCCAGCGTCTCTACACCATAGACTCGAGACTCATCTGTCCTAAAGAGAGGTGATCCATGCATCGATCTTGAATGAATTGATCATTATCCTTCGTGATGATCTTTATGATTTTGAATCATATAAAACTTATGAATCTTATCTCATAAGTAAAATGATCAAGACTCCATTCGCTAGACATGAAGAAAGGATGAGTGACATTTTAGACCTTGTACATATTGATGTTTGTGGTCCAATATCAACTTAGGCTAGAGGTGGATATCTCTACTTCATCACATTTACTGATGATAAATCTAGATTTGGATATGTGTATTTAATGAAATACAAATTCAAAGCCTTTGACAAGTTTAAAGAGTATCAAAGAATGGTTGAAAAATAAACTGATAAAAATATTAAAGCTCTTCGATCTGATCTAGGAGGAGAATACTTAACTAGTGAATTCTTTGATCATTTAAAATAAAATGACATTCTCTCTCAATAGATACCTCCTTACACTCCATAATTCAATGGTATTGCGGAAAGAAGGAATCACACCTTATTAGATATAGTGCGGTTCATGATGTGTTTTATGGATCTTTCGATCTCCTTTGGAGATTTGCTCTCGAGGCCACGGCATATGTTTTGAATAAAGTACCATCAAAGTCTATCTCTAGCACTCTATATGAGATATGAAAAGGAAAGAGGTCTAGTCTTAAACAACTTAAGATTTGAGATTGTCCTGCTTATGTGAAAAATATTGATGGACATAAGCTAAGTGCTAGATCAAAAAAATATAAATTTATTGATTATCTCAAGAAGAGTATAAGATACTACTTCTACCACCTTACTCAACAAAAGGTGTTTGTTGGTAGGCATGCCATTTTCTTGGAGAAAGAGTTCATCCAAGAAGGGGGCAGTGAGAGATCAGTTGAACTTAAGGAAGTTCAAAACCTACAACCTATCCAAAATTCATAAACCGACTCTCGACCAGATGTGTCCATTATTGAGGCACAGCCACTACACATACCTTCTCTCCAAAGGTCAAGTAGAGTGCGTAATGTACCACTCAAGTATGAATTTATCATTGAGAATGACAATACATCTTACATCATTGAAAATAATGATCCTACAACCTATTCGAAAGATGTCATGAGGAGTGACTCTGATAAATGGCTTAATGCCATGAAATCCAAAATGGACTCTATGTATATCAACTAAGTTTGGACTTTGATTGATATGCCTGAGGGTGTGATCCCAACAGATTGCAAATGGATCTTCGAGAAAAAGATTGAAGTAGATGGCTAGGTAAAGACCTATAAGGCCAGGATGGTAGCAAAAAATTTCAGACAAAAATAAAATATTGATTATGAAGAAACCTTTTCGTCTGTAGCCATGCTCAAGTCTGTTCGGATTATGCTTACTATTGCTGCATACCATGACTATAAGATCTAGCAAATGGATGTCGAGACTACCTTCCTCAACGAAAATCTTGAGGAAGTCTATATGATTCAACCAGAGGGATTTGTCTCTAATAGGAGAGCAAATCAAGTATGCAAGCTAAATAAATCTATTTATGGATTAAAGCAAGTATTGAGAAGCTGGAACATCCATTTTGATGAGACAGTCAAATCATTTGGCTTTAGCAAAAATGTGAATAAACTTTATGTATACAAGAAGACTAGTGAGAGTACTGTTGTCTTTTTGATCTTGTATGTGGATGGTATACTGCTAATTGAGAATGATATCCTTATGTTGCAATCGATCAAGATATGGCTATCACAAAAATTTTTTATGAAAGATTTAGGTGAAGCATCCTTTAAATTTGTTATAAAGATCTATAGGGATGGATCGAAGAGGATGCTTGGCTTGTCCTAGTCTAGGTACATAGACCTTGTGTTGAAGAGGTTCAACATAGAGGAAAGTAAAATAGGTTAATTACCCGTGGGTCATGGCATACAACTTTCTAAGAAGATGTCTCCCAAGACAACAAAAGAGAGAAATAGAATGAGTTTTATTCCTTATGCTTCGACTGTAGGATCAATAATATATGCTATATTGTGTACCAGGCCTGATGTAGCTTATGCCTTGGGTATTGTAAGCAGATTTTAAGCTGATCTCAGGAAGGATCATTGAAAAGCTGTGAAAAACATACTCAAGTATTTGAGAAGGACTAGAGATGTTTTTCTTATATATGGTAGATCTGATTTAAAATTAGAAGGTTATACTAACTCTAGTTTTCAATCTGATCTGGATGATAGTAAATCTATCTGAATATGTGTTTATCCTGTATGGTGGAGCAGTAAGTTGAAAGAGTTCCAAATAGCAAACTACCACTGATTCAATCACTGAGGCTGAGTACATTACTGCTAGTGAGGCTGCTAAGAAAGTCGTCTGGATGAAGAAGTTCATCTCAGAATTGGGTGTGATTTTAAAAATTGAACAACTAGTGCCTCTATATTATGACAATACTAGGACAGTTGCTCAAGCCAAGGAATTGAGGTCTCATCATAAATCCAAGCATATCCTAAGATGGTTCCACCTCATTTAGGAGATAGTTGAAAGATGCGATAGATCGTGGATTGAGTTGACACCAAGAATAATACAGCAGATCCATTCACTAAGACCTTGTCATTACAGCAGTTTGACCACCACCTTGATTGCATGGGCATCAAGTATAGAGGTGATTGGCTTTGGTGCAAGTAAAAAATTAAAAGAATAATGCCCTACAAGCCAATTGCATATGGGATGCGATGGGATATTTTTCTATAATTTATCTTCCAAATTCATATATTTGACATTGTTAATTAATAAAATAAGCTTTATGATTCATTACATACTGCATCTTATTATTGTTTTTATGATTGTAATGAACCCCATAAGTCTAAGAAATGATTTTAGGACCGTGATGAGATCACACTAGTAAGATCTAAATCTTGCCATGGTCTAAAATATTTTCAATCATTGGTTCATTGAGTTGGAGATCAATGATACCGTAAGACTGGCACATCCTATGTATGCTCAGTGATGAGGGTGATTGATCTCATAACCTCTTGTGTGATGACATTAATACAAGGATGTGGATGCTCTTTAGAGAATGAGATCACTAAATAGACCTATGAGAGAACATCTGATTGAGTCTTATTTACATATCAACTGATTGTTTAGTGAGAGTTGTGCAAGTGATCCTTTAACCTGAGATCACCATGGTACCTTGTGTACGTAAATCCATATTTTGATTTACTTCCTAACTTGATTCTCTGATCCTTGTGTGGAGTATTCTGGATGTGGTGAAGTGTGCATGGAGGTTGTATGTGGTCAATAAGAGATCAGTCACTCCTAATAAGGAGAGCGAACATCCAATGAGATCTCAGAAGTTGATTATTTTGGAAGTCTTTGACCCAAGTAAAATGATAATTAGAAAGAGATTTTTAATATATCATCAGCTGAATCATCACCTTCTGGTCGAGATACATTTAGATAAGCAATTAGGCTTGACATGATTTCATGCTCACAGCTCATCTGGGATGTTGTTTGACTGAAGGATTGAAATGCACAGTAACTTACCACTGAAGGATATTTTGATAATTTTAACCAAATTCTATTTCTTCTGAGTAGTTATGACACATTGCAAGATATCAATCTTGACTTGTAAAGTTGTTAGAATTAAAAAATTTAATTAAAAAATTAATTAAGAAGAGTCTTAGTTAATTGGGACTCTTGAGCTGATCTAATTTGTTCAGATTAAGATTAGGTCAAGAGTCTGTATCCATTGCTAGTTAGAGTTAGAATTCAATGGATTACATACTTTGAAATTTAATTTTGGTCTGATTTAATTAGGACTTAATATAAATTTTAAGAGTTAATTTGATATGCTAGCATATTGTGTTAACCCAAGTTCCTAATTAGGTTAAGTTCAAAGTATTTGAGCTAAACCGAATATGTTGCCTTTAACCTGATTGGATTAGGTCTATTTTATTGGACTCCTACCCAACTTGGAAGAGTTTTAAGTGTGAAAGGAGACCTCCATGCCACTCTAGTTTCATGCAATAAATTAAATGCCGCCACTCTCTTTTTAGCATTGAGAAGAAGAAGAGTCTTTCTTCTTTAAGACTCTTAACCACTTCTTAAATTTTTATCGATTCCTTTAATGTCACATATCTAAAATAAATGAGAGAATCATGGGGCACAGAAGAGGAAGAGTCCTTCTATGTGAAGCCTCTTCTGTGCCATTTAATGCATCGAAGAATTTATTTCTCCATGTGAGAGAAGTGGAGCGCCAAGAGTTGGCGCCCCTTGGGTCTCTCGATGTCTCTTTCTCATCTATTTAAATGGGTGCCTATTATGGGATAGGGGTTGAATTTTGGTGAAAAATCAGAGGCCTTGGTGTGTGATGAGAGAAAAAAAAATTTAAAAAAAAATTGAGAAAAAAATAAGGAAAAAATTGAGTGAAAATAGAAAGAAGAGATGTGAGAAAAATAGCAAGTGTGGTGTGTTTGTCCTAGGGTTTGATTTTTTCATATGTTGGAGCACAAAATCAAATCCTAGGTTGTGAGACTTTTGAAGAGAATTCTCTTGATGTGATCCTAGTGGTGAAATCGATGGCATTAGTGGTTGGTATGATCGTTCTTCGAGTTTGAAGCTGGAAGTGTTCTTGTGAAGAAAAGGCTACGGTGGTGCATCAGTTGGAGAGGACCTCGACCATCTTTCGTGTGGATTATCATTGAAAGACTTTTACTTTAGAGTCTCATAGAGATCACCTACTTACCATACTACTTGTTTGAGGAAGTATAATTTTTTATCTCTTTGCATGCTTGAATTTTGTTTTGTTCGACATCTACAAGGTGATTCTAGGGTTTGGATTTCGGTTCGTCAGTTTTAATTGTTAAAGCTTTCAATTTGCATGTTTAAAAAATTTTAAAATTCATACTCTACTGCATGTCTGAAACCCAACAAGTATGACATACAAGTGAGATGGAAGAGTATACCTTATTGAACGTGACCAACTGCTGGACACTCTGCTGTCAAGAATAGCTCGCAAAGGATATGGGTATAAGTATCCCTCCGATCTGTGATCACCATGATGACTTGCAAGCAACTCACTGTGCTTTAGTGCTGGACTATCTAAATTTTTAATTTAGTGATGAAAGATTTTTAGACATAGTCAAGTACTTGCGAAGTCGGTATGTGAGTCAAGATAGAATTGATTCCTTCGAATAAGTAGGAGTTCATGCATCAGTGGTTTCAATTCAGTAAAACCTTGGCAGGATAATCTATGTGATGGATTTGAAAGGTTGAAATGCAATGTGGCTGACTTATCTAGATTTGACAGTTAAACTCTAGATCACCTTAAGCATTAGGATCAAAGAGATGAATTATACGACAACCACATGCCAATAGGTTCATGAATGATGCTTTGCAATCTTTCAACCTATCCTGATGTCGGATCCCATTGCTAGATCGTTACATCGATTAGTTTAAAAAATTATTTTTATGCTATCAACTTAGGTTCAAACCTATAAGATCACACTTAAAAAAAGTTTCCAACTGATCATATGGCTAATCAATAATTGAGAATCATTCTAGGGTTTAATCGTCAATTGATTGATGATTAACCTTGTGCAAAAGTTGTAATAAATTAATTTACTAATTATTCATAAATTATAAAAAAAATTATTAGTAATTAGATTATTGATTAATTCAATTTGATTGAATATTGATGTTTGGATTAAATCTAATTGAATAGGATTCAATTTGGTTTGACCCGATTAGGTTATGAGATGACCTAATTGCTAAGGGTGTTTGATTCCTAATTCGAGCTCGATTAATTTCTAATCTGATTAGAATTTAATTAAGACCACTTATTATCTAATTATATTAGATAATATAATTAGATCTAACATAATTTGGTTGGGTCAAGAACTTAATTAGATAAGAACACAAGTTTAAATTTAAATGGAATGAAAACATCCCTTACGCCACCTCTACCTGCGCCCATCTTTTCTTCATGCATGAAATGAGTTTTCACATAGAATTTTTTGTGCCCAAAAGGTGTGTGATGCTTTCTTCTAATCTTCTTTGGATTAGAGTTTGGTTGGTTCAAGTTTGACTTCTAATTGGTATGAAATCAGATTGGAACCAAGAGTCTAATTTTTGTGGGACTCTTCTAAGCTGCTAACTACTTCTCTTCTCATGCACAAATTAATTTTTTACATGATGCCTTTTTTCACCCATCCAAGCCACTAACCCTTTCTGAGTCCTTTAGTTGTAGATTAAATTTAGTTCAAAGAGGAGTTTAAATTTGATTTGAATTCATGATAAGATCAAAGACTGTTTGAAGCAGAACCAAATCATCCAAACTCTACATAGGACGCCACCTTAAAAAGGGCCAATTTTTTGTGCATCAATTTAGATCAGATTTGGCATGAGAGATCCTCAGAGAAAGGATGTGAAAAATCAAAGAGAGAGGTGGGTGTCCATGCATGAAAAAAAGAGGAAGAAGATCCTCTTCAGTGAGATCCAAGGTGAGGGTTCTAGGGTTTTCTAGTTCTAATTTTGTGAGAGAGAAAAACAAAAAGGGTTTTGTTCTTCTTCTTCCATGCCATCTCCTCCTTGAAAAGATCCTTCTTCTGATCTGGAGGTATCCATTTGATCTGAAAAAAAGAGTCTCCATCAGCCATCCAGATCTTTGTCACGAGCTAGCACTCTTGGGAAGGATGATTTGTTCGGCGCTTCGAGTGGATCACCTATAGAGGTCGGACATGCTGTGTGGCTGCTCAGCATCAGGAAGGACCTTCTACTATATATATCAATAGTGGTGATCATCAACCCATAATCAGGTAATGGGTTCTAAACTCATCAAATTAGATCTAAATGTTAGATCTGATTCAGGGTATTGATACGATCGATGCAGTGTTTTCTTTCAGATCAATTTTTTTTTTTTTGCAATATTTTTATGTCATAGATCCTTAAGAAGGTAGTTTAAATTTAATCTAAAATATGTATAGAATATTAAATAGTTTAATCTACCACTTTCATATACAAATTTTTAAAAATTTACATACTTGAATTTCCTGTTTCCCAACAATGGTATCAGAGCTAGATTTCTTATGACATGAATTTTCTACATAAATTTGATACTAATCTAATTTTAATTATTTAGATTAGATCTATATAATTAATTTAAAATTTGAATAGTATAGTAATTTGATTGGATAGATCCTTATAGCCATCCAATCATAAGAGAAATCAGAGTTTCGCAGCCTTATTTACCCATTTGATGGGATCTCCTATAGCATGTAGGGGTGCTGCGTGATCTTTTCCATGATGATGAATAATAAAAAAAATTAAAATATTATTTTAGATCTAAAATAATATATCTTAGATCTAAAATTAGAATTTTAATCATTGAATGATTGTTTGTGAAAATATTTTACAAAATTGAAAACTATTTTCAAACACCAAATTCCAATCCATGTCAGCCCAAAACTTAATTGAGAATTAAATGATCTAGATATAAGAATCAAAGATCTAAGGCATCAATTTCATAAATCATGGATTAATGGGTTAGCTCAAGTCAAGTCTATTTAACTGGATTAGACCTAGGGTTAGAAATCATTGATAATGGACCATGTTAGTAATTGATCAAATCTAATTAAAATTAATTTTAATTAGATCAATTTCTTCTCTTGATCAATTTTTAATAGTTGTAGTTGGTCAAGTCCATATCTTTGATTAGATCAAGATGGACCTTGATCGTAGGTTTGTGGTCGAACCCAAGTCTATAAGTCGATCAAGTTGAAATTAGTTAACTAGTTGGTGTCTAAGGCAAGTTTAGCAGTCTTGATTGGTGATCACTAATTAGGAGATACTCATATAGATTAAGTCTATGACGAGTTAATGGCATATCTCTCCCATCGATCTCACTTATCTAGCCAACATGGTCAATCATATTTTGATTAGATCACTTAATGATTGAGCTTGATCCATGCTAACTAAAAAATCAGCATCACTGATTTAGGTGTCCCTAGATCAACTTGTTTTGAGTCCTCTTCTTAACTTGATGAAGTCAGTGGGAGGATTTATGACTCGATGGATGGATCAGATTAAATCTAATCTCTTTTAATCTGATTTGATGAAGTCAGTGGGAGGATTAAGAATAATTGATCGAGTCTTTTCTCATCTATCAATTCAATTAATTAAATCCTCTAAAATTATTATGCCCCTGAAAATAAAATGATTATGGAAATAACTAGATCATAGCCTCCCATTAAGTTGTGTGATAATGGGTCCAATAGTTGGATGATCATTGGATGGCCGAAAGATTTGGTGCTCATCTGCTATTGAGATTATCATTCATAATATGACGACTCAGTTAAGTCTCTCTAATGGGTGATCAGAATGACCGACCAAAGTTAGGCTTAATCATTTATGGTTTGATTCTTGAGTATGATCATGTTAATAGTTAGACCTAACCAGACCTCTCAGTGGAGGCCAAAGCCTACTACTAGGGCCCTGAAAAAAAATTAATTATTAGAAATTATTTATTAAAATAATTAGTTAAGAACCTACCCATAGATGTACAAAGGTGAGCTAGTCAAAGTCGTGCTCACGTGCAACTGTGTGGATTCTAGTGGTCGCTAAGGAATTAGGATAATTTCTCGAATTAGAGGTAGAAGCTACCAATTTGTTTAAAATAGTTAGAGAACCTTTAGACTAAAGTCCATATCTTTAGACTTAATTGATTCATATACTAATTAGATTTTGATTTTTCTTTTACAATTATGGCTACCAACTTGTCGCTCCGATCACTGTTAGACAATGATAAATTGAGAGGACCCAATTTTGATAGCTGGTATCAAAAATTGATGATATTCCTGGAGCATGAGTGGATCTTGTACGTGCTGATGGATCTAGCACCTGAGGAGCCCACTCCCAATGCTCGTGGTGTGGTTCGAGACACTTGAAGTGGCTCAACGACTGCACCATGGTACATTGTATTATGCAAGTGGCTATGAACGATGAGTTCAATCGTAAATTCGAGGAAGCTCAGCCAAAAAAAATGCTCAAAGTATTGAATGATTCTTTTGACACTCCCGACAATATTGAGCGACACAAGCCAATTGTGTTGTTTTCAATGTCAGGATGAAGGAGGGGGCATCGATAATCGATCATATATTGTACATGATAAAATAAATCGAGCACCTCAGCAAGCTTGGCTTTCTCTTGTATGAACAGCTTGAGAAAGATGCGATTCTAAATTTCCTACTAAAGTCCTACTTACCATTTCTCAGTCATTATCGAATGACGAAGCCTATAATAAACTACCACAATCTATTAGCATTGCTACAGACATATGAGAAAGATCACCAACTCCATAAGAAGATAGTGAATATAATGGGAGCATCTTCTTCAAGTGGGTGTCATCCCTTTAAGAAAGAGAAGAAGAAGAAGAAAAATAAGATGCCAAGTGTTGGGGGTCAAATCGTGAAGCCCAAGTCCAAGTCCAACCAGAGTCAACCAGAGTATTTCTACTATAAGAAGCAGAGTCATTGGAAGAGGAACTATCCTCAATACATTGCTTCCCTTGATTCGAATAGGCTGAAGAAGAAGCAATCGATTGTTAAGCAAGGTAATTATATGATAACTTCTTGCAACTTCTCGATTTATGATACAATGACTTGGGTATTAGATACTGGTAGTTCTATTAACATTTGCAATTTGTTGCAAAAACTTCAAGTCAGTAGGAGATTTGAAGATGGTGAGAGATTCCTGAACATTGGAGATGGAAGATCAGTTTTAGTTCTAGCTTTAAGAATCATCAAACTTGTATTCAATTCTCAAATCATTATTCTTAGTGATTGTCATTATTGTCATAGTTTCTTATTGAATATAATTTCTGTAGACTTTCTGACCAAAAAAAATTATAAAATTTCAATAAAAAAAAATTATAATATCATTTTGAATGGTGTTACTGTAATGCACGGACAATTGAATAATAGAATATACATTGTATCGTGGCCTAGTATAATGTACACATCGAGAAAATGCCCTAGGATAGATGATGTCTCAGATGGCTACCTTTGGCACTCTAGGCTAGGTTATATTAACAAGAACAGGATGAACAGGTTAATCTGAGAAGGAATCCTTAAGGACAATGATTGTACATTATTGCCAACCTATGAATCTTGTCTACTTGAAAGATGACCAAACCACCTTTTACTGAAAAGGTAAACGAGCCAGTGATGTTTTAGGTCTCGTTCATACTGATGTACATGGACTGATGAACACAAGTGCGAAAAGAGGACATCAATACTTCATTACATTTACAAATGACTTATCGAGGTATGGGTATGTCTACTTGATAAAGAACAAATCAGAATCATTTGAAATGTTCAAATGATTCTACGGTAAGGTAGAGAAATAAACTGAAAAGAGTATTAAAGCTCTTCGATCTGATCGAAGAGGTGAATACCTTTCTGATGAATTTCTGACACATCTAGAAAAGAATAGGATTCTCTTGCAATAGACTTCTCTTAGAATGCCACAGCATAATGGCATCCCAAAAAAAAGGAATCAAAACTTATTGGACATGGTTTAGTCCATGATGGGGTTTTCGAATCTATCAATCTCATTTGGGGATATACACTCGAGTCGGCTTGCTATGTACTTAATAAGATTCCAAGTAAATCTGCAAATAAAATACCATATAAGATATTGACTGGACATAAATCAGTACTCTCTTATCTTAGGATTTGGAGATGTTCGACTTATGTCAGATGTTTGAAAATAGACAAACTAGGACCTAGGCCTGACAAGTGTATCTTCATAGGGTATCCTAAAGAAATCAAGGGGTATTACTTCTACCTTGCTCATGAACAGAAAGTGTTCATGAGCAATAAAGCATAATTTTTAAGAAAAAAAATTCTTAGTGAAGGAATTAGTACTTCTAAAATCGAGCTTGATGAAGTTTGATGAGTAGAAGGATTGATACAGTCTAGTGAATCTACAAAACCTGATTTGATTGAGTCAAATCCAGAACCTATTAATGATGCACCATTAAGGAGATCCGATAGAGTATCATGCCCATCGGACAGATACTATGATTTTTTGGTCCGATATGGGGATCTTGTTGAACTCGATGAGAACAATAAGGATCCAATCTCCTACATGGATGCAATATAGAGGTTGAACTCCAATAAATGACTAGAAGCCATGAAATCAAAAATGGAGTCCATGAAGGTCAACGATGTGTAGACATTAGTTGACCCATCTGAAGGGATAAAATTCATAGGGTGTAAGTGGATCTTCAAGAGGAAGAGAGATACAGACGGAAAGGTGGAGACCTATAAAGCCCATCTGATTGTCAAGGGGTATCGTCATCATTATGATATTGACTATGACGAGACGTTCTTCTCTGTAGCAATGCTGAAATTCATTTGGATCATGCTTGCGATAGCTACATATCTAGACTATGAAATCTGACAAATGGATGTGAAAATAGCTTTCCTCAATGGTGAGCAAGAAGAAGAGGTTTATATGATATAATCTGAAGGTTTTACATCCATAGATGAGTCTAAGATATACAAGCTTCAGAGATCCATTTATGGATTGAAGTAAGCAAGTAGAAGTTGGAACATGCATTTTGATGAAGTGATCAAAATGTATGGCTTCATTAGGAATGAAGAAGAACCCTACATATACAAATAGGTTAACAATTCTTATTTTGTATGTAGATGATATTCTCTTAATCGAAAATGACGTTCCTACATTACAAGACATAAAGATTTGGTTATCGTCTTAATTCTTCATGAAGGACTTGAGAGAAGCATCCTACATCCTTGGAATAAAGATCTGTAGAGATAGATCTAAAAAAATACTTGGATTGTCTCAGTCGTATATCGATACCATACTGAAATGATTTAGTATGAAAAATTTCAAGAAGGGCTATCTTTCGATAGGCCATAGAATTACTCTCTCAAAGAGAGATTGTCCGACAACTCCTCAAGAGAGGGAGTGTATGAGCAAGATTCTATATGCTTCGATAGTGAGATCCATAATGTACGCTATGACATATACAAGACCATAGGTGGCATACTCACTAGGAGTAGTAAGCAGATACCAATCTAATCCAGGGGAGAACCACTAAAAGTTTGTAAAAATTATCCTAAAGTATTTGAGAAATATTAAGGACTAGTGACTTGTTTATGGAGAATCCAACTTAAAACTTGTGGGATTTACAGACTCTAATTTTTAGTTGGATCATGACAATGGCAAGAGCATATCAGATTACATCTATACCCTGAACAATGGAGGTATTTACTGAAAAAATTTCAAGCAGCACACTATGGCCAACTCTACGTATGAGGTAGAATACGTTACAGCATCCGATGCTATAAAAGAAGCTGTGTGATTATGAAAGTTCATCGACGAGCTTGGAGTGGCACCCTCCTTCGATGGCCTTATTTTTTTGTACTATGATAACACTGGAGCCATTGCTCAAGCAAAGGAATTGAAGTCACATTAGCATACCAAATATATTCTATGCTGCTACCACCTAGTCCGAGAGATCGTGGATCGAGATAACATCGAGCTTCCGAAGATCGATGAAAAGAAGAATCTGACCGACCCATTTACTAAAGTCCTTAGTATCAAGGAGTTCAAAGACTATAAACTGAAAATGGATATACGATACTGTACTGATTGACTTTAGGCCAAATGAGAGTTATTGAGAATTATATCCCAAAGTCAATCATCAGCCTATTGATGGTTGCGCTAATCAATATAAATGTATATGAATTGATAAATTAATGAAATTATTATTTGACTTTTTCATCACAAAGTAGTATATATCTTCTAAATAAACTCCAATTATTGTGATCAAAGTCCTTAGGACTATCCTAATCGATATATGAGGATATATTATTTAGTTCTTAAATTTAGTTCACAACTAAATGATACGCTATTACTATGATGATAGTGTTTATCGAGTATAGGTTGTTGTGTGTCATATGTAATGGTTATCCTCATAATCAAGTGGTGTGGAGATATTGGTATGGCATACAAGTGAGATGTAGGAGTACATCTCATTAAACATGACCAACTATTAGATACTCTACTGTCAAGAGTAGCTCACGAAGGGTATGGCTATAAGTATCCCTCCAATCTGAGATCATCACGATGACTTGCAAGTAACTCACTGTGCTTTGGTGTCAGACTATCTGAATTTCTAATTCAGTGATGGAAGATTTTTGGGCACAATCAAGTATTTGCGAGGTCGGTGTGTGAGTCAAAATGGAATTGATTCCTCCGAATAAGTAGGAGTTAATGCATCAGTGTGTTTCAATTCAATAAAACTTTGGCCAAGATAATCCATGTGATGGATTTGAAAGGTTAAAACACAATGTGGCTGACTTATCTGGGTTTGACAGTTAAACTCTAGGCCACCTTGAGCATTAGGATCAAAAGGATGAATTATACAGTAACTATATGCCAATAGATTTATGAATGATGCTTTACAATCTTTTGACCTATCCAGACATCAGGTCATATTGCTAGATGATTACATTGATTAGTTTAGAAAATTATTTCTATACTACCAGCTTAGATTTAAACTTATAGGATCACACTCAAAAGAAATTTCTGACTGATTATGTGGCTGATCAACGATTGAAAATCATTCTAGGATTTAATCATCAATTCGATTGATGATTAACCTTGTATAGAAGTTATAATAAATTAATTTGTTAATTATTGATAAACTATAGGAGGATTAATCAGCAGTTAGATTACTGATTAATTCAATTTGATTGAGTATTGAAGTTTGGATTAAATCAAATTGAAAAGAATTCAAATTGGTTTGACCCGATTAGGTTATGAGATGACCTAATCGCTAAGGGTGTTCGATTTCTAATTCGAGCTTGATTAATTTTTAATCTTCTTATAACTTAATTGAGATTAATTATTTTTTTATTAGATTAAGTAATCTAATTAGGTCTAACCTAATTTGATTGGATCAAAAACTTAATTAGATAAGAACACAAGCTTGAATTTAAATGGCATGAAAACATCCCTTGCGCCACCTCTACCTATGCCCATCCTTTCTTCAAGTGTGAAATGAGTTTTCATGTAGAATTTTTTACACCCAGAAGGTGTGTGATGCCTTCTTTTGATCTTCTTTAGATTAGAGTTTGGTTGGTTCAAGTTTGACTCCAAATTGGTTTGAAATCAGATTGGAACCAAGAGTTCAATTTTTGTGGGACTCTTCCAAGCCGCCAACCACTTCTCACGCAAATATTGATTTTTTACATGATGTTTTTTGTACCAATCTAAGTGTTGTAGATAAAATTTGGTTCAAAAAAGAGTTCAAATCTAATTTGAATTCATGATAAGATCAAAGGTTGTTTGAAGCTAAACCAAATCATCCAAACTCAACATGGGATGCCACCTTAAAAAGGGCTGATTTTTTTTGTGTGCCAATTAAGATCAGATTTGGTGTGAGAGATCCTCAGAGAATGAGTCTAAAAAACTAGAGAGAGAAGTGGGCATCCATGCATGAGAAAAAGAGGAAGAAGATCCTCTTTGGGGCATGAGATCTAAGGTGAGGGTTCAAGGGTTTCCTAGTTCCAATTTTTTGAGAGAGAAACACAACAAGGGTTTTGTTCTTCTTCTTTTATGCCATCTCCTCCTTGAAAAGCTCCTTCTTCTGATCTAAAGGTGTCTATTTGATCCAAAGAAAGGAGTCCCCATCAGTCATTCAGAGCCTTCATCGTGAGCTAGCACTCTCGAGAAGGACGATCTGTTCGATCTTCGAGTGGATCACTAGTAGAGGTCGGACACGCTGCATAGCTGCTTGACATTAGGAAGGACCTCCTACCAGTGTATCAGTAGCAGTGATCATTGACCTATGATCAGATAATGGGTTCTAAACTCATCAGATTAGATCTAAGCATTAGATCTAATTCAATACCTCGATACGATCGATGTAGTGTTTTCTTTCAAATCAGATTTTTTTTTTTGGCAATATTTTTATGTCATAGATCCTTAGAAAGATAGTTTAGATCTGATCTAAAGTATGTGTAGAAGATTAAATAGTTTAAAATACTACTTCGCCTATAAAAATTCTTAAAAATTTATATGCTTGAACTACCTATTTCCCAATAATTTTATCTTTTACCTGCTATGCAACAGAATAGGGATCAAAAATCCCATGGGGTTTCTTGATTCAAAGCCTCGCAAGACCTAGATGTGCAGGCTCTCTACTTCACATGCTTGCCAAGCTTCACAGGAAAGTAGGATGAAGCCTCGGATCGTCATACCTTCTCAAAGTGCAAGGGAGAGAGGATGAAGACCTTTGGTGTGATGCATCACACCTAGATTTGGGACGTCTGGAGCTCTTCACATGAAGAGGAGATTAGCCCCAAAATCAACATGCTAAAGAGAAAGATAGCCTTCCTTCTCTTAGATGCTCACACCTCTCTCCTCTCACCTCAGCACTCAATCAGATTTTCTTGCTTTAATGGTTAGAGGCCGTCCCTATTTATAGATGATCTCCCATAACCCATTAGACTAGGAGTCCTAATTCAAATCAGCTTTGAACTTTTTCACCTGTTATCATATGAGGAGTCCTAATGGAGACAGGATTGGTGCCTAACTTGGCACCCCCATGCACCCACACCTACACCCAAGAGGAGGGGTGGCATAACCAGCGGCCCCACCCTCTCTTGGTTAGCCATGAAGAGAAAGAGTCTCAGTAATTCTGGACTCTAAGGATCCAATCCAATTTTGGGTCAAATCAAATCCAATTCGAACCTAATTCAAACCAATTTCAAATAGGCTGTCAGTCCCAAAATATTTAGAATTTAGTGCCAAGTTTAATTTGAATTTTTCAATCCAATTAAGTCTAATTAAATCAGATCTAATCTGAAATTAATAAGCACTTAAATTCAATCTCTCATAGATTCCTTGGATCATAGCTCAAATCTTATTCATCTCTGAAATTGAACCTGACTTTATGTTTAGTACTAGCTAGACATAGTCAACTGTTTAATCCCATATGGCCCTTAACTTAATTCTCAATTAAGCCAGTCTATTTATTCAATCAAATTATATACTTTCAAATTGAACATATAGACTTAGGTCAATTCTTTCTTACATTACTTGACTTTGTGTGTGACTTCATAGATTCGAACACTAAGTCGGTAGCACAGGAATCAATTTCTATACTAATCGAAGTTATCATCTAGCAATAGTTTCTGACATCCAGATAGATCGAATATTTATAAGACAATATGCAAGAACCAATGTATATGGTTACCATATAATTCATCCCTTTGATCCTGAATGCTCAAGGATGATCTAGGGTCAAACTGTCAACCCTGAAAGAATCATCCACATTATGTTCCAACCTTTCAAATCTATTACATGGATTATTCCGATCAAGATTTTACTAAATTAAAATATAGTGATGCATTAACTCCTATAATTTGGAAGGGTCAATCTCATCTTGATCCACCTATAGACTTCGCAAGTATTTGACTGTATCCAATAGCCTTCCGTCAATGCATTAGAAATGCAGATAGTCTGACACCAAAGTATAATGAGTTGCTTACAAGTCACTATGGTGAACTCAGATCTAAGAGACACTTATGCCCATACACTTCGCGAGCTGTTCTTGATAGCAGAGTGCTCAGAAGGTGAGTCACTTGTTTCGTGATGATGTACTCCTACATCTCACCTATATGCCATACTAGTGTCTCCACGTTTCTTGGTTAAGAGGACAACCAACTTATATGGCACACAATGATCTTCACTCGATAAATATCATCATCCTTTAATGATGTATCATGTGGTCACGAACATATTTAAGAACTATTCGATAAATCTTTTTTTATCGATTACTTTATAGTTTTAAGGACTTCATCACAATATAAGAGTTCTAGCAAGTAAGATGTAACTTTATAATAAAAAATATCAAAATAATTTTTATTTATTGATAAATAATTCATATACATATTACAAAAGGAGCACAATCGTCCAAATGATTGGTTTTAGGACATATTTTCTAACAATTCTCATTTAGACTAATCAGGGCAGTATCTTATACCCATCTTCTACTTATGATCATCGAACTCTTTGATCCCGAGAGCTTTAGTGAAGGGGTTAGCTAGGTTCTGAAGAAAAAATAGATAGTTCAAAGCATATATTTTTAAAATTTTATAGTGAAATAATAAAAGATTAAATATTTTAATCTTCTAAATATATCTTAGATCAAATCTAAACTATCATTAAGGATCTATGATATAAAAAATTTATATATAAAATCTAAAATAAAATAGAAAGCTGCATCGATCACATCGATGTCCTGAATTTGATCTAACCTTTAGATTATCTCGGTAGAATTCAGAACTCATCATCTTTTCATGGGTTGATGATCTCCATCACTGGTAAGCATGGTATAAAGCTCTCACTAATATCGAGCAGCCACATAAATATCTGGCATCTATGAATGGTCCACACGAAGCCCCTCAGATAGATCAACCCTCTGCGGAAGTGCTAGCTTGCACAGTCGGCTTCTGATGGTAGATCTAATTTGATCTCCTTCTTCGATCATCTTGAGCCTTTCTAATATCAAAGATAGATCAGAGAAAGATACTGGATGGTGAAAAAAATTTAGATGAAGACTCTCTTCTCTTTAATTTTTTTCTCATCCAAAAATCTAGAACAGTTCTAGGTCTCTTACCCAAGAGGAGAACGGCCTCCTCCTTTGTTCACACCAAGGATGAAGGAAACCCACCCAATCCTCATATCCCAAAGAAGTATTTGACCCTCTTTCTCTCTGGTATCTCATGATAAAGAGCTCTCTTCTTTTGGCATACAAAATTATGACCTTTTTATGGTTGTCGCACAAACCAGATAAAACAGGATAAGGACTGGAGTTTGTTGCAATTCAAACTCTTTTGAATTTCAATTCGACTCTAACATTTTCTCACCCTTATATAACTTAAAGAGAGACTTACTAAAGAAAATTGGGCATAAAAATTAGTTGGAAAGATCTCTTTTTCTCATACACAATAGATCCCTTCAAAAGTAGCCAACATGTGAAAGGATATGGATAAGGTTTTAAGTTGAAATTCAAACTAATTTGAATTTAAATCAAAACTAACTAATTCCTATCCTTAATGAGCGACAAAAGAAGGATTATTTTTTTATTTTTTTATATATAAACTGATTTTGTGCGGTGAGAAAAGGCATGAGATAATTTAGGTGGCGCAAGGGATAGAGTCCTACTCATTTAGGACTCTAGGGTTTGACCAATTAAATTTTTTTTCAAACCCAATCCAATTAGATCCAAATAAAATATAATAAATCTAATATAATTAGGCTCTTATAATCTTAATTAAATTTGATCAAATTAATAAATTAATTAAACCATAGATCCGATCAAATCAAGATTATTTCTCCCTTACCGATTAGGTCATCTCACAACCTAATCAAACTTGACCTGATTGAATCAAATTCAATCAGACTTGATCTAGACTTTAATGCTCAATAAAATTGAGTTAATTAATAATCTAATTACTAATTAATCTTTCATTAATAATAGAGTCCAAGTCTAGTGGGACTCTTCAGTAGCGTCCCCATCAAGTGGGACTCTTCACCAGAGTCCCTGTTGACTGGGACACTTCAGATTAGCCAAGTGATTGGAGAAGAACTTCTAATGTATGTGACCCCATAGGTTCAAACCTAAGCCGGTAGCATAGGAACTGATTTTTGTACCAATCAAAATAACTATCTAGCAATGGTACCCGATGTCTGGATAGACCGAATGTATGCTAAGCAACACTCAAAAATCTATTTGAATATATTTACCGTATAATTCATTTCTTTGATCCAAATGCTCAAGGTGACTTAGGATTTAACTGCCAATCCTGATATGGTCATCTACATTGTATTTTAATTTTTAAAATCTATCACATGGATTATCCCAACCAAAGTTTTACTAAATTGAAACACACTGATACATTAACTCCTACTTATTCGGAGGGGTCAATTCCATCTTGACTCACACACCGACTTCATAAGTACTTGACTATGCCCAGAAATCTTTCATTGCTGAATTAGAAATTCAGATAGTCCAGCACCAAAGCATAGTGAGTTGCTTGCAAGTCACCATGGTGATCTCAGGTCAGAGAGATACTTATACCTATATCCGTTCGAAGTAACTCTTGACAGTAGCGTGCTCCAAAGTTAGTCACGTTCAATGAAATATACTCTTATATTTCACTTGCATGCCATACCAGCATCTCTACACTCCTTCGTTAAGAGGATAACCAACCTATATGACATACAATGATCTATACTTGATATGTCTATCATCCTAGTAATAGCATATCATTTGATCACAAACTCATTTAAGGACTAAATGATATATCCTCCTATATCGAATCAAATAGTCTTAAGGACTTCATCACATAACAGGAGTTCAAAATGAGATGTACACAGTGATAAAAAATTAAATAATATTTATTAATTTAATAATTCATATATAATTATAATGATAAGCACAACCGTCAATAGCCTGACGATTGGCTTTGGGACACAATTTCTAACAACTCCCACTTGGACTAAAGCCAATCGGTGCAGTATCATATACCCATCTTTAATTTGTAGTCTTCAAACTCCTTGATGCCGAGAGCTTTAGTAAATGGGTCAGTCAGGTTCTCCTTTCTATCGATCTTCTGAAGCTCAACGTCACCTCGATCCATGATCTCTCAGACCAGATGGTAGCGACGCAAAATGTGCTTGGTCCGCTGATGTGATTTCGGTTTCTTCGCTTTAGCAATGGCACCAGTACTGTCACAGTACAACAAGATGGGGCCATCAAGGAAAGGTGCCACTTCGAGCTCATTGATAAACTTTCGTAGTCACACAGCTTTCTTCGCAGCATCGGATACTGTGATATATTCTGCTTCACAAGTAGAGTCGGCCATAGTGTGCTGCTTAAAATTTTTTTAGCAGATTACTCCACTGTTCAGAGTATAAATATATCTCGATATGCTTTTGCTGTCATCATGATCTAATTAAAAATTGGAGTCTATAAACCTCACAAGTTTTAGATCGGATTCTCCATAGATAAGCCACTGATCCTTAGTATTTCTCAAATACTTAAGGATGGTCTTTACGACCTTCCAGTGATTCTCACTTGGATTGGACTGGTATCTGCTCACTACTCTTAATAAGTATGCCACATTCGATCGCGTACATGTCATGGCATACATAATAGATCCCACTATCGAAGCATATGAAATTCTACTTATACACTCTCTCTCTCTTGAGGAGTTGTCGGACAATCACTCTTCGGAAGAGAAATTTTTTGGCCTATCAGAAAATAGCCTTTTTTGAAATTCTCCATATTGAACCTTTTTAGCACAGTATCAATGTACATCGATTGGGATAATTCAAGCAACCTTTTAGATCTATCTCTATAGATCTTCATCCCAAGGATGAAGGATGCTTCTCCCAAGTCTTTCATGAAAAATTGTGATGACAACCAAACTTTTATTCCCTGTAATATAGGGATGTCATCTCGATTAAGAGAATGTCATTAACATACAAAACAAAAAATACTACCATAGAGATATTAACCCATTTGTATATGTAGGGTTCCTCTCCATTCTTAATGAAGCCATACGTTCTGATCACTTTATCAAAATGCATGTTCCAACTCCAAGATGCATGCTTAAGTCCATAGATTGACCTTTGAAGCTTGCACACCTTAGACTCATCTATGGATATGAAACCTTCAGGTTGTATCATATACACCTCTTCTTCTAGCTCTCCATTTAAGAAGACTGTTTTCACATCCATTTGCCAGATTTTATAATGTAGATGTGCTGCTATCGTAAGTATAATCTGAATAAACTTGAGCATTGCCACAGGAGAAAATATCTCGTCATAGTCAATACCATAATGCTGATGGTAACCCTAGGCAACCAGACGGGCTTTATAGGTCTCTACTTTTTCGTCTGTGCTCCTTTTCTTTTTGAAGATCTACTTACACCCTATGAGTTTTATCCCTTCAGGTGGGTCAACCAATATCCATATATTATTGATTTTTATGGACTCTATTTCAGATTTCATAGCTTTCAACTACTTATCGGAGTCAGACCTATGCATCACATCCATATAAGTGATCAGATCCTCATTGTTCTCATCGAGTTCAACTAGATCCCCATCTCGGACTAAGAAACTATAGTATCTATCTGGTTGATGTGGTACTCTACCAGATCTTTTTAAAGATGTTTCTACAATAGGTTTCGAATTTGATCTAATCAAGTCCAACTCTATGGATTTACTAGATTGTGTCGGTTCTTCTACCAATCAAACTTCATCAAGTTCAATCTTTGGGGTATTAGTTCCTTCACCAAAGAACTCTTTTTTCTAAAAAGATAGTCCTATTACTGACGAACACCTTCTATTCATCAGAAAGGTAGAAGTAATATCCCTTGGTCTCTTTTAGGTACCCTATAAATAGATATTTGTCAGATCTAGGTCCAAGATTGTCAGTTTTCAATCGTTTGACATAAATCGGGTATCTCCAAATCCTCAGGTGAGAGAGTGCTAGCTTACATCCTGTCCACATCTCATGTGGTATTTTACTTACAAATTTATTCAAAATTTTATTTAAAATATAACAAGCCAACTCGAGTGCATATCCCCAAAAAGAAATCTACAGACTTGCAAAGCCCATCATGGACCAAACTATGTCTCACGGGGTTCGATTCTTCCTTTTCGATACACCATTATGCTGTGGTGTTCCAGGAGGGATTCATTGTGAGAGAATTCCATTCTCTTCTAAGTATGTCAGAAATTTACTAGAGAGGTATTCTCCTCCTTGATCGGACTGAAGAGTTTTAATACTCTTTTCAGTTTGTTTCTCTACTTCATTACGGAATCGTTTGAACATTTCAAATAATTCTGGCTTATGTGTCATTAAGTAGACATGCCCATACCTCGATAGGTCATCTATAAATATAATGAAATAATAATATTCATTTATAACACTAGTGTTTATAGGTCCATATACATCAGTATGTATAAGACTTAGAACTTCACTAGCTCGCTCATTTTTTCAGTAAAAGGTGATTTGATCATTTTTTCAAGAAGACAGGACTCACAGGTTGGGAGTGATTCACAATCACTGACTTCGAGGATTTTCTCTTGTGTCAACCTGTTTATTCTATTCTTGTTAACATGGCCTAACCTATAATGTCAAAGGTAGATATCGAAGACATCACTAATTCTAGGGTGTTTGTTGGATGTGTACATTACACTAATAGGTTGTGATAATATATAAATACCATTGTTCAGTTATCCATTCATCCTATTAACATCATTCATAATGATATTAAAAGTATTTTTTTTATTAAAATTTAATAACCATACATGGTCAAAAGGCCTACAGAAATAATATTCAATAAAAAAAAAAGATAAAAGTGATATTCACTTAGAATAATTATATTAGACTTGAATACAAGCTTAATAGTCCCTAATGCTAGAACTGAAACTGATCTTCCATCTCCAATATTAAGAAATCTTTCATCTTCTTCAAATCTCCTACTGACCTGCAGACCCTATAACGAATTACAAATATTAAAAGGACTTTCAGTATCTAATACCCAGATAGTGAAATTATAAATTAAGAAATTACAAGGTGTTATCATATAATTATCTTATCCAGTAATAATTTATTTTTTTCTCGGTCTGTTTGGATCCAGGGAGGCAATGTATTGAGAATAATTTTTTTTTCAATTTTCCTACTTCTTGTAGTAGAAGCATTCTGCATGACTCTGGTCAGACTTGGGTTTCTTGGTCTGACTATGCTTGGGTGCCCCAGTACTTTGCACCCTTTTCTTGTTCTTCTTGTTCTTCTTTTCTTTCTCAAAGGATCGATATCCAGAAGAAGATCCTCCCACAACATTCATCGACTCCTTTTGGTGCTGGTGATCCTTCTCAAAGTTTTGCAGTAACCCTAGCAAATCGTGGTAGTTAACTGTAGGCTTTGTCATTCGAAAATGAGAAAGAAAAAGAAGGTAGGACTTGGGCAGAGAGTTCAAAATAACGTCTTTTTCTAATTGCTCATATAGGAAAAAGCCGAACTTGCTTAGGCACTCAATCATCTCGATCATGTACAATACATGATTAGTGACTGATGCTCCTTCCCTCATTCGAGCGTTGAAGATGTCACAACTAGTCTTATACCTCTCAACGTCGTCGGATGTGCCAAAAAACTTGTTCAACATTTACAACATATTCTGTGGCTGAGCATTCTCAAAATGACGGCTAAACTTATCATTCATCGATGCCAACATAATACAATGAACTGTAGTTCGATCGTTGAGCCACTTCTGATAAGTGTCTCTGATCATGCTACGTGTATTTGAAGCTGACTCTTTGGGTGTCGGATCTATCAATACATACAAGATCCATTCGTGCTTCAGGACTATTTTGAGCTTTTGATACCAGCTATCGAAATTTGGTCCCATCAATTTATCACTATCTAATAATGATTGGAGTGACAAGGTGATGGCCATAACTACAAAAGAAAAACCAGAACCAAGTTAGTATATAAATTGATTAAGTCTAAAGATATAAATTTTAGTCTAAAGGTTCTCCCACTATTTTATTCGAATTGATAGTCTCTACCTTCAATTTGAAGAATTACACTAATTCTTTAGTGAGTACTAGAATCCACATGGACTGTACATGGACCCGAGTGTGGCTCGGCCAATCCTTGTATACCCACGAGTAGGTTCGTATTCAATTATTTTATCAAATAATTTTTAGTATTCAATTTTGCCCCAAACACCTCTTCAGCAGGCATGTGGTGCCTCCACTAAAAGTTCTAGTTAGATCCAACCATTAATATGTCAGAATTTGATGTATCTAACAAACGAGTGACCAAGCTCGAGTATGGCTCGATCAATCTGACCATCATCAGAAAGACACAACTAAAATAATATATTAAGAATGATAATTCTGACAACTAGATGAGCACCAGGCGTATGGCACCTCCAATGATCATCTAAACCATTAGACTCATTATCACCCAACTTAATGGGAGGCTATGATCTAGTTATCACCATAACTATTTCATTTTAGGGACCTAACAATTTTAAAGGATTTAATGAGTGGAATTGAGAGATGAGATGAGACTTGACCAGTTAATCTTAATCCTCTCACTGACTTCATCAAGTCAGATTTAAGAAGATCAGGCATAAGCTGGTCCAGCCAACCAGTCATGAATCCTTCTACTGGCTTTATCAAGTCATAAAGAGGACTCAAGATAAGTTGAACTAGGGACACCTAAATCAATCATACTAATTTTCTAGTTAGCATGGGTCAACTTTAATCATTAAGTGATCTAATCAAAATATGATTCACTATGTTGGCCAGGTAAGTGAGATCGATGAGAGGGATATACCATTAACTCAACATAGACTCAATCTATGTGAGTAGCTCCCAATTAATGACCATCGATCAGAGTTGCTAGACTTACCTTAGACACCAACTGGTTAGTCATTTTTAATTTGATCAACTTATAGACTTAGATTCAACTACGGAGCTATGATTAAAGTCCATATTGGTCTAATCAAAGACATGAACTTGACTAACTATAACTATTGAAATTGATCGAGAGAAGAAATTGACCCAATCAGAATTAACTTTTAATTAGATTTGATCAATTACTAACATGATCCATTATCAATGATTTCTAACCCTAGGTCTAACCCAGTTAAATGGACTTGACTCGAGCTAACCTATTAACCCATGACTTATGAAATTAATGCCTTAGATCTTTGATTCTCAAATTTAGATCGCTTAATTCTCAATTAAGTTTTGGGCTGATATGGATTCGGTGTTTGAAAATAATTTTTAATTTTATAAAATATTTTTACAATCAATCATCTAATGATCAAAACTTTAATTTCAGATCTAATATACATTATTTCAAATCTAAAATAAAATTTTAAAATTTTTTTCGTTGTTCATCATCATGGAAAAGATCGTGCAGCACCCCTACACGTCATAGGAGATCCCATCGAATGGATAAATAGGATAGTGAAATTCTGATTTTTTCTATGATCGGATGGCTACGAGGATCTATCCAATCAGATTACTATACTACTCAAATTCAAAATTAACTATTTAGATCTAATCTAAATAATTAAAATTAGATTATATGTAAAAAATTCATGTCATAAGAAACCTGCTCTAATACCATATAAAGGAAAAACTAGTTCAAAGCATGTATTTTTAAAATTTTATAGTGAAATAATGAAAGATTAAATATTTTAATCTTCTAAACATATCTTAGATCAGATCTAAACTACCATTAAGGATCTATAATGTAAAAAATTTATATATAAAATTTAAAATAAAATAGAAAATTACATCAATCTAACTTTTAGATTATGTCGGTAGAGTTCAGAACTCATCATCTTTTCTCGAGTTGATGATTTTCACTATTGATAAGCATGGATGGTGCACACGAAGCCCCTCAGACCGATCAGCCCTCTATGGAAGTGCTAGCTCATGCAGTCGGCTTCTGATGGCAGATCTAACTTGATCTCCTTCTTTAATCACCTCGAGCCTTTTCGATATTGAAGATGGATCAGAGATGGATGCTGCATGGTGGAGAAAATTTACATGAAGGTTCGATTCTCTTTGGTTTTTTCCTCACCCAAAAACTTAGAACAGTTCTAGGTCTCTTACCCAAGAGGAGAACGGTCTCCTCTTTTGTTCATGCCAAAGAGGAAGGAAACCCACCCAATCCTCACATCCCAAAGAAGTGTTTTTGACTTTCTTTCTCTCTGGTATCTCATTGTGAAGAGCTCTCTTCTTTTGACACATAAAATTATGGCCTTTTTATGATTATCGCACAAACCAGATAAAACAGGATAAGGGCTGGAGTTTGTTGCAATTCAAACTCTTTTGAATTTCAATTCGACTCCAACTTTTTCTCATCCTTATCTAACTTAAAGAGGGACTTACCAAAAAAAATTAGGTATAAAAATTAATTGAAAAGACCTCCTTTTCTCGTATACAATAGACCCCTTTAAAAGCAGCCAACATGTGGAATGATATGGATAAGGTTTTAAGTTGAAATTCAAACTAATTTAAATTCAAATCAAAACCAACCAATTATTATCCTTAATAAGTGACAAAAGAAAGATTATTTTCTAATTTTCTCATATACAAATTGATTTTATATAGTGAGAAAAGGCCTGAGACAATTTAGATGGTGCAAGGGATAGAGTCCTACTCATTTGGGACTCTAGGGTTTAACCAATTGGATTTCTTTCAAACCCAATCCAAGTAGACCCAAATAAAATATGATGAATCTAATCTAATTAAGCTCTTATAATTTTAATTAAATTTTATCAAATTAATAAATTAATTGAGTCATAGATCCGATCAAATCAGGATCATTTTTTTCTTACCGATTAGGTCATCTCATAGCCTAATCAGACTTGACCTGATTGAATCAAATTCAATCAGACTTGATCCAGACTTTAATGCTCAATCAAATTGAGATAATTAGTAATCTAATCACTAATTAATCCTCCATTAATGATAGAGTCCAAGTCTAGTGAGACTCTTCTTTAGAGTCTCCATCTAATGGGACTCTTCAGCAGAGTCCCTGTCAAGTGGGACTCTTCACCAGAGTCTCCATTGAATGGGACTCTTCAGATTAGCTAAGTGATTGGAGAAGAACTTCTAATGTGTGTGATCCCATAGGTTCAAACTTAAGCCAGTAGCATAGAAACTGATTTCTGTACCAATCAGAGTAACCATTTAGTAATGGTATCCGACGTCCGAATAGGCCAAATGTATGCTAAGCAACACTCAAGAACCTATTTGAATATAGTTACCGTATAATTCATCCCTTTGACCTAAATACCTAATGATCTAGGATTTAACTGCCAACCCTGATATGGTCATTTACATTGTATTTTAATTTTTAAAATTCATCACATGGATTATCTCGACCAAGATTTTACTGAATTAAAACACATTGATACATTAACTCCTACTTATTCGAAGGAATCAATTCCATCTTGACTCACACACCGACTTCACAAGTACTTGACTATACCCAGAAATTTTTCACCACTGAATTAGAAATTCAAGTAGTCCAGCACCAAAGCATAGTGAGTTGCTTGCAAGTCACCGTGGTGATCTCAAGTCGGAGGAACACTTATACCTATATCCCTTCGGAGTGACTCTTGACAGCAGAGTACTCCAAAGTTGGTCACGTTCAGTGAAATGTACTCCTATATTTCACCTGCATGCCATACCAGCATCTCCACACTTCTTGATTAAGAGGATAACCAATCTATATGGCACACAATGACCTACACTTGATATGTCTATCGTCCTAGTAATAGCATATCATTTGGTCGCAAACTCATTTAAGGACTAAACGATATATCCTCCTATATCGAATCAAATAGTCCTAAGGACTCCATCACATAACAGGAGTTCAAAATGAAATATATACAGTGATGAAAAACTAAATAACATTTATTGATTCAATAATTCATATACAATTACAATGATCAGCACAACCATCAACAGGCTGACGATTGATTTTGGGATACAATTCCTAACAGGTTCTCCTTTTCGTCGATCTTCTAAAGCTCAACGTCATCTTTATCCATGATCTCATGTACAAGGTGATAGCAACATAGAATATGCTTGGGACACTGGTGTGAGTTTGGTTCTTTCACTTAAGCTATGTCTCTAGTGCTGTCACAGTACAGTAGAACAGGGCCATCAACAGAGGGTGTCACTCCAAGCTCGATGATGAACTTCCACAACCACACTGCCTCCTTTGCAGCATCAGATGCAGCAATATATTCTACTTCGCATACTAAATCGGCCACAGTATGTTACTTGAAACTCTTTCAATATATTACTCCTCTATTTAAGATAAATATGTAGCCCAACATGCTTCTACTGTCATCATGGTCTGACTGAATTAAAACTAAAATCAGTGTATCCCATAAGTTTTAAGTCAGTATTCTCATAGATAAGCCATTGATCCTTAGTATTTCTTAAATACTTAAAGATTGTCTTCATAACCTTTCAATGGTTCTCATCCAAATCAGACTGATACCTACTCACTACTCCTAGTGAATAGGCTACATTCGATCTCGTACATGTAATAGCGTACATAATAGATCCCACTGTCGAAGCATATGAGATTCCATTCATACGCTTTCTCTCCTGAGGGATTGTCGGATAATCCTTCTTAAAGAGAGAAATTCCATGGCAAATCAAAAGATAGCTTTTTTTTGGAATTCTCCATGTTGAACCATTTCAACATAGTATCGATGTACATGGATTGGGACAATCCAAGCAACCTTCTAGATCTATCTCTATAGATCTTCATCCCTAGGATATAGGATGCTTCTCCCAAATCTTTCATGAAGAATTGTGATGATAGCCATAGCTTTATATTTTGCAAAGTTGGGATGTCATTTTCTATTAATAGTATGTCATCTATATACAGTACAAGGAAGACGTCTACAGAATTGTTCGTCCATTTGTAGACATGATAAATACTTAATTTAAGTTATTTAAAGTAAAAAATTATATTTAATTTATTTTATTTATTAAGAATTTGATGCTTCTTTTTATGTTTTACAGGAAAGATGATCGCCGATACAAAGAGTCCGATTCACAGATCAAAAAGACTCAAGTTTGAAGAAAATTAAACTTAAAATAAAATTAAAATAAAAGAAGGATGCATACAGTATAATAGAAAATGAAGATACTATGCAAGAAATCCAAAAAGGATATAGACATCATTTTAAAGAAACAAAAGTTTCTTTTTATAATTTTCTAATCAAAAAGGAGCATAAGTGGTTTCCTAACAGCTAACGGGTCTATGAAAGAAGATTGCGGGCGCGCGGCATTGCGGGCATGTGGCATGGCGGGTTCGCAGGGAGTTTGTGCTGACGGACACAGTGGCGAACAGATGAACGCTCATGATAGTAGATGGATCTAAAAATTAAAAAAATATATATAATATTTGAAAATACTTTAAAAGGAAGAATTTGTATTTTCTTTATCTGCTTGTGATCTTTCCATCTCATCCATCCATCTTTTAGTCCTTAGTATTTTCTTTAGTCCCACATCTAAAAACCATGTAAAACTCCTCCCTCCTAACACCTATAAAAAGGCTCTTGTACTCCCATTTAAGGAGGATCCCAGAAATTCTTCTAGAGCCTTACATAGAGGAAGAGAAAGAGACTACTCCATGAGCAGCTAGGCTAGCAGTCTCGGGAGTGGAGAAGAAATTTTGTAACGACACAGAGTAGGTTTATTATTCTAAACTTTCTTATATTTCTTTGTATGCAATAAAGATTATGCTTTTTATTTAAATCATCATGAGTTCTTTATTTGCTCTCTTTCATATGCTTTTATTTATGCTTTCCTGTTAGATTAATATTAGGAACAACTTTTACTTTTTGGAAATGCACCGTGATCTACGGGTACGGGACGTGCCGAGAAAAGAAGAATTATTTATCTAGTACTTTCTGGAGATGCACCGTGATCTACGGATACGGGGTGTGTCGAGGAAAGATAGATATTTTTTCTAAGATTAATCGCATCTATTTAATTAAAAAAAAAAGAGATACAACTCTACTAGTGCAAAATTAATTTAAAACTCCCAAGCTCTTTATTTTCTAATTACATCAATTTTAAGATAATTTATTTTTTAAATCAAAACAATGCTTCTTTCTTTTATTTTGCAATCTCAACTTAGCCCAAGGTCCCTGAGGATACGATCTCGACTCATCCTACCTACGTAGTGAGTAGAGTTACTTTTGGTGCTATCAACGACTACGCATCAAATTTTGACACCGTTGCCGAAGATCTTGGCATGATTGAATTAAAAAAAAAACTACTGACATTTCATAACACTTAACTAAAATAGCATAATCTCAAATATAAAAATCTCTAACTGGATTGGACACCTTGTTTCTTTGCATTGCATCTCCACAATTAACTTTAAGGGCGTAACCCATTAACTAAGATAAGGTGGGGATTTGATCACCCTTCTTTGGCCCACAAATCACTCCCTTGCGTTTGCATAACCTAGACCTTAATCTAAAATTAATTAAACGTTGACCCCTAAGGATTTCGAGCTCATTAGGACAAGTGACCCTGAGAGTTGAACCAGGTTAGACTTGGTCAGCTAGCTGGTGTCTAGGCAAGTGGTTTGCGGGACGACTGGGCCCGAAGGAAGGTGGTTTTTAATTGGTTCTGTTCGCTGACCTGGCCAATTTAATTGGTGTCTAAGGAAAGCAACGGGGGGACTCCCACCGACCTTACACTTATCTAGCCAGTTGGTTGGTCAAGCTCCGACTTGGAGGGCTTGAAGGCTAACTACAGTTAGGAGCTGTCTAGAACTAGGATAACTTTAGGATAGAGAGTTCACTGCATGCTAACTTGATTGTAATTAAAATCTAACCACAACTAATTCTTCTATTAGTTTTAGGACTTTGTAGGATCTCTTCTTTAGAACTCTTTTCTCTCTTCTCTTCTCCTCTTAATAAAAAATAATAATAATAATAATTCTTAACAGACTAGGATAGTCCTACATAGACCTTTTAGTTGCATGTTAGGTTGACGATCACTAAAACCCGACTTGCAACCATTAGATGAAGAATTAGAAAAGACTCTTAGGACTATCCAAGTTAGAAACATGGCTGCACCTGGTGAGGCTAATCCTCCACGCTCATTGAGAGAATATTTCACTCCATCCTCGTATACCTACTCTCCATGCATTCAAGCACCTCAAGTAGAAGCTACCCAATATGAGATTAAGTCTAGCATTATTCAAATATTGCCATCATTCTATGGACTTAGTAATGAGGACCCATATAAACCCTTGGATGAATTTTTTGAAATTTGTTCCACAGTAAAAATCCAAAACTTTTTCGATGATGCCCTTAGGTTGAAACTGTTCCCTTTCTCACTTAAGGACAAAGCCAAACATTGGTTAAACTCCTTAGACTCTATAACCATTTCAACTTGGGATCATCTTCAGAGAGAATTTCTCAAGAAATACTTTCTAATTGAAAAAACAAATCAAATTAGAAAAGCTATCACTAGTTTTTCCCAATTGGAGGGTGAACTTTTTTATGAGACATGGAAAAGGTTAAGGGACCTCATTCGTAAATGTCCACACCATGCTGTCCCTAAATGGCAACTTTGTTAGTATTTTTATGATGGTCTATCAGAGAAACACCGATAAATAGTTGATGCATCATGTGGTGGGACATTCATGCTAAAGAGTGAAGATGAAGCCTGGCAGCTCTTTGAAACACTTAGTGAGAATTTCCTACATCATATGTCTGCCACCTCTAGAGAACAACCCATGCTTCAACAAAAAAGAAGTGGAATTTATCAGATTGGAAACATCATAGATATCTACAGTAAGGTAGATGAACTGTCCTAAAAATTAGACTGTCTTCTAAATACTGGACAATCCCCGATTCCACCTAACCCAATCCAAGAAGTTTGTGCATTATGTGCAAGTCCGAACCATTTTGTTAGTGAATTCCCAGCTGCATCTCAATTTCCTGAGTTTATGCACGAGCAAGTTCAGCAAGCTCAAGTCCAACAAGCTCGCAGACCAGGAAATGATCCATATTCGAACACTTATAACCCCGGCTGGAGAAACCATCCAAATTTTTCCTGGGGACCACAACCAGTGGTTGGCCCTGCCGCACCTCGACCTCAATATCAGGACCCAACATATAGGCATGGACCATACCATCAATTTCAAAATGCTACTCAACCATCTACTATTGGTCACAGCTCAGCTTTTGAGGAAAAAGTTTTGAAAGCACTAGAACGATTAGAAGTCAACACTTAAACCCTTAACTCCCACACATATTCCATTGCTAAGCTAGAGACCCAAATAGGTCAACTAGCAACTACATTCAGTAGGAGGGAAGGAGAAAAATTACCTAGCCAATCCGAGAGCAACCCAAGAGGGCAATTTGTGATTGAGAGCTCTAATACCCCAGAAGCTTTTTCTGAACACGCCAAATCAATCATGACTCTGAGAAGTGGGAAGGTCATTGAACACACTAGTAAAACCAATGAGACTGACCCTAAACCTTTAACCGAAGCCAAATCATCCAAGAACAAGGAGGACCTTAAAATAGAGAATGAACCAACTGCACCGGAATCATCTTACTTACCTAAAGCTCCATTTTCAGATGCCCTGAAAGCCCCTATTCCTGTAGATAAGAAGGGAGAAAGACTCGATGAGATGTTGAAATTATTTAAGCAAGTCCAAATTAATCTTTTCCTTCTAGATGCAATCAAACAGGTCCCTGCTTGTGCCAAATTTTTGAAGGATTTGTGCACCCAAAAATGTAAATCTAGATCACAAATCCCAAAGAAAGTATGCCTCACTGAACAGGCTAGTTCTGTCTTCCAGCATGCCACTCCTCCAAAGCTTAAGGACCCAAGAGCCCCCATCATTTCCTGTGTTATAGGAGATTATCACATTGAAAAAGCTCTTCTGGACTTAGGGGCAAGTGTGAATCTTTTACCTAGTTCGGTGTATGAACTTTTTGGATTCAGAGAACTGAAACCCACATCAGTCACACTGCAATTAGCCGACAGATCAATTAAGGAACCACGTGGAATGCTTGAGGATGTCTTGGTCAAGGTAGATGAGTTTTACTTTCTAGTTAATTTTCTAGTTCTCGATATGGAACTAAGTGGCAACCCAAGACAAATTCTCATTATCTTAGGACGATCCTTCCTAGCTACGATAAATGCATGCATTAATTGTAGGACAGGAGTCATGGACGTATCATTTGGGAATAAGAAACTGGTGCTTCCCAAGGACCATCAATGGATAGTTGCTTCGAAGTAGATACACTAGAAGACATTATAGAAGATGCAACACCCACAATTCTAGCACCAGACCCCTTAGATACTTGCTTGGCTCACTTTGGAGTGTATGACTTTGAGGGATATATGAAAGAAGTTAACACCTTGTTGGATACACCACATAATAAAATCACTCCTCCATGGACAATCAAGTATGAGCCATTGCCCACATTAGCCAGTACACCAATAGTCCCATCTTTAGAATCACCACCTACGTTAGAATTTAAATTCCTTCCTGCTACGCTCAAGTATGTATTTCTAGGATCCAATGACACCCTCCCGGCAATCATTGCATTAGACTTGACCCCTAATTAGGAAGCACAATTGGTTGGTATTCTGAAGGAACACAAAGAGGCTATCAGTTGGTCCATTGCCGATTTAAAAGGAATTGACCCCTCCATTTGCATGCACCATATTCATTTTGAGGCAAATGCCAAACCCCATCGAGATATGCAGAGGAGATTGAACCCAAACATGCATGAAGTAGTAAAGAAAGAGGTGGTAAAGTGGTTAGATGCTGAAATCATCTATCCCATATCCGATAGTAAATGGGTCAGTCCCACTCAAGTAGTACCTAAGAAATCAGGTATTACTGTGGTTAAGAACGAAGAAGGTGAACTGCTTCCCACTCGCATATCATCTAGATGGTGAGTATGCATAGATTATAGAAAACTAAATGCGGTTACTAGGAAGGATCATTTTTCATTGCCCTTCATCGACCAAATCTTAGAACGATTAGCAGGATAAAGTTTCTTCTATTTTTTTGATGGTTATTCAGGGTACAATCAAGTACCTGTATTTTTGGATGACCAAGAAAAGACTACCTTCACCTGTCTCTATGGCACCTTCGCTTTTCGACGTATGCCATTCAGGCTCTGCAATACACCCGCTACATTTCAATGGTGCATACTGGCCATTTTTCGGATATGGTGGACAAATATCTTGAAGTTTTTATGGATGATTTTTCTGTGTTTGGAACCACCTTTGAGGATTGTCTCCATAATCTTTCCAAAGTTCTTAAACGGTGTATGGAGACAAATCTCGTCCTAAGTTAGGAAAAGAGCCATTTCATGGTGCGGAAAGGAATTGTATTAGGATATATTATTTTTGAAAGAGGGATCGAGGTAGATAAAGTCAAAGTTGAGGTCATTTCAAAACTACCACCCCCTACTTCGGTCCGACAAATACGATCCTTCTTAGATCATGCCGGATTTTATAGACGCTTCATCAAAGACTTTAGCAAGATTTCAAGATCCCTGTGCAATCTGTCGGCCAAGGACACACCATTTGTCTTTGACGAAGACTGTTTGAAAGCATTCAACACATTACGAACAGCCCTGACAACAGCACCCATAATAAAACCCCCTGACTGGTCCATTCCATTTGAGATTATGTGTGATGCCTCTGACTTTGCAATAGGTGCCGTCTTAGGCCAAAAACTCAATAAGGAGCCACATGTGATCTATTATGCTAGTAAGACTCTTTTCGATGCCCAATTAAACTACACCACAATAGAAAAAGAGCTACTAGCAGTAGTGTTCGCCCTTGAAAAATTTTGCTCATATCTGTTAGGGTCTAAGGTTCTAGTTTACTCTGATCATGCGGCTCTAAAACATCTCCTCTCAAAGAAAGATACTAAACTGCATTTGATCAGATGGATCCTTCTTTTACAAGAATTTGATTTGGAAATCTGAGATAAGAAGGGTTTCGAGAATGGGGTAGCTGACCACATCTCCAGGATCTTAATTGAACACACGATAGGCATAGATGAGGTCAAAGAAAAATTTTCTGATGAACAACTTTTCGCAATCTCCTCTAGCCGTCCTCCATGGTTTGCCCATATTGTCAATTACTTTTCAATAGGACAAGTACCTTCTCACTGGACAAAACAAGAAAAGGATCGATTTTTCTTGCAAATTAAATATTATTTCTGGGAGGAACCTGAACTATTCAAATACTATCCTGATCAAGTTATTCGTCGTTGTGTCCCTAAGAGTGAATTCCAAAGCATTCTCACTTTTTGCCATTCTTCGGCATGTGGGGGATATTTTAGTGGAAGAAAAATTGCAGCAAAAGTACTGCAGAGTGGGTTTTATTGGCCAAAGCTTTTCAAGGATGCACATGAATTTGGCCGAAGTTATCTGCAATGTCAGCAAACAGAAAATTTATCCAAGAAAGATATGATGCCGCTGACCCCCATTTTAGTAGTAGAAATCTTCGATGTTTGGGGGATTGATTTCATAGGACCTTTTCCAGCCTCATTTGGATTCGAATATATTCTGGTGGCAGTTGATTACGTGTCAAAATGGGTGGAGGCAATAGCTACATGGACTAATGATAATAAAGTTGTAACTAGTTTTATCCAACAAAACATCATTAGTCGATTTGGCTTCCCAAGGGTGATCATTAGTGATGGGGGGACTCATTTTACGAATAAACATTTTGAAGTACTTATAAAAAAATATAATATTACACATAAAGTGGCCACACCATATCACCCCCAAACTAATGGTCAGGTAGAGGTGTCAAATAGGGAGATTAAATATATCCTAGAAAAGACGGTTAGGTCCGATAGAAAGGATTGGTCTCTTTGCTTAGATGATGCATTATGGGCTTACCGTACAGCTTTTAAAACCCCTATCGGTATGTCACCCGATCGATTAGTTTATGGCAAAGCTTGCCATCTACCGGTTGAATTAGAACATCATGCACTCTGGGTCATATGAATGTTTAATTTTAACATGAAGAATGTAGGTTCTAATCGAAGGTTGCAAATCAATGAACTGGAAGAACTTCGCAACGATGCATACGAGAGTTCATGAATTTACAAGGCTCGAACCAAAGTATTTCATGACAAATATATCTCTAGAAAATTGTTTGAGCTAAATCAAAAGGTATGGCTTTTCAATTTCAGGTTACGCCTTTTTTTCGATAAACTTCGATCCCGATGGGATGGACCTTTCATTGTCACACAAATATTCCCACATGGAGAAATTGAAATTCATGACCCTCAGAATGATAATACATTTAAGATAAATGGCCAACATCTGAAGCCATATGTAGATGAAATTGCACATAAAGAACGAATCGACACCATCTACCTGTGTGATCCACTTTATAATGAATAATAAACTTGACGTCTGACTGAAGACGTAAAACTTAGCACTTGTTGGGAGGCAACCCAATGATTTTATTTTTTTTTTTTTACTTTACTGCAGCTGCAGAAATTTAGAACAAGAGCTTATTAATCAATGAAGCTATCTTCAACTTTCGAAGCAAAATTATCCCAGGTGCACTCTCTCCTTTTATTTTCTTTGCTTTTCTACTCCATTGAGGACAATGTAGATTAAGTTGGGGGGGAGAAGAAAATTAATCAAATCCTCGAGTATGGTCAGAAATAATTAGTTTTGTGTATCCAAATTTTATTTTGATTAAGAGTCAATTAGGCATCCTAATCAATGAATGATTAATGGTCAAGATAATTTTAGAGATACTGAGGAATAAATTATTAAGAAAACTCAATAAATCATAGGGTTTAGACTAGACCAAATTTTAGAAGTGATTCTACAACCCTCTTCTTACTGATCTCAATAAAGAATCTGCTTCATGAGAGATTGGGTGAAAAGGTCGAGGTATGCAAAAATTCTTCTTAAAATTTACTTTAAAAAAAAATAATGGATAATAAGGAGACTAAATTGCAAGAAACCTCTCTCACATTAAGTTAGAGGATTTAAAGAGTAAAGTAGGGAGTTGGTGAAAGCAAAGCTCTTGAAATTTCTTTAGTTAATACTTAGCCACTAATTGGATCAAATTGATAATCCAATGAAGTATCTCTTTAATGGTCTGATCAAGTATCATCTACCTTTTGGGATGCCTAACCTAACTTTTTATTCAAGATCGAGTCAGTACACAATGCTGATATATCTATTTTACTCGAAGACGAGCAAAATTCAAGTTGGGGGGTGTGATAAACACTTAATTTAAGTCATTTAAAGCAGAAAATTATATTTAATTTATTTTATTTATTAAGAATTTGATGTTTCTTTTTATATTTTACAGAAAAAGTGATCGTCGATATAAAAAGTCCGATTCGCAGATCAAAAAGACTCAAGTTTGAAAAAAATTAGACTTAAAATAAAATTAAAATAAAAGAAGGATGCATACGGTATTATAGAAAATGAAGATACTATGCAAGGAATCCAAAAAGGATATAGGCATCATTTTAAAGAAACAAAAGTTTTTTTTTATAATTTTCTAATCAAAAAAAAGGAGCGTAAGTGGTTTCCTAACAGCTAACGGGTCTGTGAAAAAAGATTGCGGGCGCACGGCATGGCGGGTTCGCAGGGAGTTTGTGCTGGTGGACACAGTGGCGAATAGACGGACGCTCATGATAGCAGATGGATCTAAAAATTAAAGGAAAAAAATATAATACTTGAAAATACTTCAAGAGGAAGAATTTGTATTTTCTTTATCTGCTTGTGATCTTTCCATCTCATCCATCCATCTTTTAGTCTTTAGTATTTTCTTTTGTCCCACATCTGAAAATCATGTAAAACTCCTCCCTCCTAACATCTATAAAAAGGCTCTTGTACTTCCATTTGAGGAAGATCCCAGAAATTCTTCTAGAGCCTTGCATAGAGGAAGAGAGGGACTACTCCATGAGCAGCTAGGCTAGCAGTCTCAGGAGTGGAGAAGAAATTTTGTAACGACATAGAGTGGATTTATTGTTCTAAACTTTCTTGTATTTCTTTATATGCAATAAAGATTATATTTTTTATTTAAATCATCATGAGTTCTTTATTTGCTCTCTTTCATATGCTTTTATTTATGCTTTTCTGTTAGATTAATATTAAGAACAACTTTTACTTTTCGGAGATGTGCCGTGATCTACGGGTACGGGGCATGCCGAGAAAAGAAGAGTTATTTACCTAGTACTTTCTGAAGATGCACCGTGATCTACAGGTACGGAGTGTGTCAAGGAAAGATAGATATTTTTCTTAAGACTAATCGCATCTATTTAATTAAAAAAAAAAGAGATACAACTCTACTCGTGCAAAATTAATTCAAAACTCCCGAGCTCTTTATTTTCTAATTACATCAATTTTAAGATAATTTATTTTCTAAATCAAAACAATACTTCTTTCTTTTATTTTGCAATTTCAACTTAGCCCAAGATCCCGAAGGATACGATCTCGACTCATGCTACCTACGTAGTGAGTAGAATTATTTTTGGTGCTATCAACGACTACGCATCAAGACACAAGGCTCTTCTCCATTCTTAACAAATCCATATATTTTGATTACTTTATCTAAATGCATGTTCAAACTCCTAGATGCCTGCTTCAGTCCATAAATGAACCTATTTAGTTTGCACACCTTAGATTCATCTGTGGATGTGAACCCTTTAGGTTGTATCATATATATCTCTTCTTCCAGCTCTCCATTTAGAAAAGTAGTTTTGACATCCATTTGTCAGATCTCATAATCTAAGTGTGCTACTATTGCAAACATAATTTGGATGGACTTGAAAATTATCACAGGAGAGAACATCTTGTCATAGTCAATACCATAATGCTGACGGTAACCCTTGATAACTAGGCAGGCTTTATAGGTCTCCACTTTTTCGTCCACTTCTTTTTTTTTGAAAATCTACTTGCACCCTATGAGTTTTATCCCTTCAAATGGATCAACTAGTATCCATACACCATTGATCTCTATGGACTTCATTTCAGATTTTATAGTCTTAAGCTATTTCTGAGAGTTGGGCCTTTGCATGGCTTCCATATAGATGATTGGATCTTCATCATTCTTATCTAGTTCGATAGGATCACCATCCCAGATCAAGAAACTATGGTATCTATCTGGTTGATGTAGTACTCTACCAGATCTCCTTAATGGTACCTCCACAGGCTCAGAATTCGATTCTCCAATCAAATCTGATTCTGTATGTGCTGGTTCTTCTACCTTATGAACTTCACCAAGTTCAATTTTGTTAGCATTAGTTCCTTCTCTAAGGAACTTTTTTTCCAAAAAGACTGTCCTGTTGCTGACAAAGACCTTTTGTTCTTTAGCAAGGTAGAAGTAGTACCCTTTAGTTTCCTTTGGGTATCCTACGAACAAGTATTTATTGGACTTTGGTCCAAGCTTATCTATTTTTAAATGCTTAACATAAGCTGGATATCCCTAAATCCTAAGATGTGAGAGCACTGGCCTACGCCCTGTCCATATCTCATATGAAGTTTTATTGACAGACTTGCTCAGAACTTTATTAAGTATATAGCAGGCTATTTCAAGAGCAAATCTCCAAAGGAGATTGGTAGATTTGCAAAGCCCATCATGGACCTAACCATGTCTAATAGAATTTGATTCTTTCTTTCAAACACCCCATTATATTATGGTGTTACAGGAGGGGGTCCACTATGAGAGAATTTCATTCTCCTCCAGATATATCAGAAAATCACTAGTGAGATATTCACCTCTTCGATCTGATCGAAGAGTTTTAATACTCTTCCTAGTCTATTTTTTTACTTCACTATGGAATCGTTTGAACATTTTAAATAATTCAGATTTGTACTTCATAAGGTAGACGTATCCATACCATAATAGATCATCTGTAAATGTAATGAAGTAATAGTATCCTCCTCTGGCACCTATGTTCATAGGTCCACATACATTACTGCGCACTAGACCTAGAACATTACTAGCTCGTTCACCTTTTTCTTAAAAGGTGATTTGGTCATCTTACCAAGTAGACAGGATTCATAGGTCAGCAATGATTCACAATCATTAATTTCAAGGATACCCTCCTTGATTAACCTGTCTATCATATTCTTATTCATATGACCCAGCCTACAATGCCAAAGGTAGGAATCGCTAACATTATCTTTTCTAGGGTGTTTGTTCGATATGTACATTACACTAACAGGTTGTGATACTAAGTATATACCATATTTTAATTATCCTCATATAATTACAGTATCATTCATAATGATATCACAAAAATCATCTTTTATTAAAAATTTAAAATCAAATTTGGCCAAAAGACCTATAGAGATGACATTCATCAGAAGGGAAGGATAATAATGACACTCATCTACCATAACACTACTAGACTCGAAAATAATCTACCTAATTTTTAAAGTTAGAACTGAAACAAGACTTCCATCTTCAACATTCAAAAACCACTCGCTTTCTCTAAATTTTTTACTGACCTACAATCTCAGCAATGAATTGCAAATATTAATTAGATTTTCAATATCCAATATCCAGATAGTAGTATCACAAATAGAAAAATTATAAGGAGTTATCATATAAGTACCTTATGAAGTAACTGATTGCTTGTTTCTCTTATTTTTTGTCCTGTTTGGATCAAGGAAAGCTATATATGCAGGATAATTTTTTTTCAATGATCCAACTTTTTGTAAAAGAAGCATTCTGCTTGGCTCTTACCGACTTTCAACCTTTTACTCTGCTTTGGTTTTAAATTGATGGTATGATTCTTCTGCATTTTTTCTTTCCTTTATTTCTTAGAGGATCGACGACCTGTAGACGAACCTCTCACTACATGCATCAGCTCCTTTTAGAGCTGATGGTCCTTTCAAATGTCTGTAGCAATTCTAGCAAACCATGGTAGTTCACTGTAGATTTAGTCATTCTATAATGACTCAAGAAGGATAGGTAGAATTTCGGTAGCGAGTTTAGGATAGCATCTTTACCCAACTATTTATGTAATAGAAAGTCAAGTTTGCTTAAGCATTGAATCTACTCGATCATATATAACACATGATTGGTGACTGATGCTCCCTCTCACATACGAGCATTGAACACAGCACAGGAGATTTTATGTCTCTCCGTATCCTCAGAAGTGCCAAAGGACTCATTCAACATTTGAATTATATCCTTTGATTACGTATTCTCGAACTATGACTAAGTTCATCATTCATAGCTACCCTCATGATGTAATGCACAATTGTGCAGTCACTAAGCCACTTCAAATAAGTATCTCTCACAACACAGGGTGTATTGGTTGCAGGTTCTTCAGATGCTGTATCCGTAAGCATGTACAAGATCCTTTCATACTCTAGAATGATCTTCAACTTCTAATACTAGCTATCGAAGTTGGTCCGATAAGTTTATCACTATCAACAACGAACGGAGCGATAATGTATTAGCCATAGCTGAAAAGAAAATCAAAAATCTATTAGTATATGAATTATTTTTAATCTTAAAGATATAGATTTTAGTCTAAAGGTTCTTCTACTATTTTATACGAATTGGTAGGCTCTACCTTCAATTTGAGAAATTATATTAATTCTTTAGCAGGTATTAGAATCTACACAGACTGTATCTGAGCCCGAGTATGGCTCAGCTAATCCTAGTGGATCCATGGATAAGTTCCTAACCAATTGTTTCTCCAAACAACTTCTAGCAATTAGGTTTTACTCCAGGCATCTCTTTAGCAGGCATATAGTGCCTCCACTGAAAATTTTGGTTAGATCCAATCATTAACATGACTACATCAAATACATCCAACAAATAAATATCGAGGCCTAAGTGTGGCTCGACCAACTTAAGCATTGATCTGAAAGGTACAACAAGATAGTTATATGATGAATGATAATTTCAATACCCAATAGACATCAGGCGTGTAGCGCCTTCAATGCCTATTTAGAATATTAGACTCATTATCACACACCTTAATGGGAGGTTATGAACTAGTTATCTCCATAACTATGTTATTTTAAAGATCTAATAATTTAAAAGATTTGATTTAATGATTTGAAAATAAGAGAAAAAATTGATCTGCAAGTCATAAATTCTCCCACTGACTTCACCAAGTCATGAAGAAGATTATATACAAGCTGGTCTAAAGACACATAAATCAGTCACACTAATTTACCTTAATAGCATGGATCAACTCGAATCGATTAGTAATCTAATCAAAATATAATCTACCATATTGGTCAGATAAGTGAGATCGATGGGAGGGATATGCTATTAACTCACCATAAATGCCATTTAGGTGAGTAGCTCCCAATTAATGACCATCGATTAAAATTATCAAACTTATCTTAGACACCAACTGATTAATTAGTTTTGATTTGGTCCATCAGAAGATTCGGGCTCAACCATTAAGCCACAATCATAGTCCATTTAGTATGGTTAAAAATATGGACTTGATCAAGCTACAACTACTGAGGTTGATCTAGAAAAATTCCGACCTAATCTAATTTAACTCTTGATTAGATTTAACTAATTTTTTTATTAAATCTATATTTATTTCTAATCCTAGATCTAATCCAGTAGGAGGATCTGATTCATGCTAATCCATTGCCCATCGATTTATGTGGTATCTTTAAAAAAATCTTCAATTCTTAAATCTAGATCATTTTAAACTTAATTCCTAATTAAGTATGTAAAATATATATTTCATTTCGTAGAGCTATTCTACTAAGGTTTCAAGTGAAGCATGCCATATATTTCATATTATGAAAATTAATTTTCATATCTATGTTTAACAATTAAATATTCATAATTATGATCTAAACTTCATATATACATCACATGTATCATGATTACTTTTAGATCACTACCAATTACATCTAATGTAACATAACATTCAGATCTTAAAAATAATTTTATATCTAAATTTATCTTATTGAAATTGTAATGAGTCATAAATCACTTTAGATCTAATCTAAATATATTCATGATCAAAATAATTTTAAAAATTTATTCATTATTCTTCTTCATGAAATAGGATCACAATGATATCCCTATAAATCATAAGAGAATCCATCAAATGGACAAGAGGGAGACACTAATTCTTACTTCCTCTTATGATTGGATGGTTTGGTAATCTCATCAATTCCAGTACTAAGCTGCTAATATCTGAAATCTAATTTTAAATAAGAATCACATCCACATGCAATTTTTGAAACAAAGTGGGCATGTACATGAGATTGATCATATCAACCATATTCTCTATCTAATCTAATTAGATTTAATGCATCACATACATCCTATTATATCTGAAACTTATTTTATACAAGATATAAAATATTAAATTCAGATTTGAAATCATATAAAAAAAATATTTAGGTGCACATATTAACATATAAAGATTAAATTTTTGGTTAAATCTGTTTCAACATTGTGCAGAATTTTGTTAGAAATCAAATTTGAAAATCTGTCAAAACATATTCAATTCAGATCTGAAATAAGTCTAACTTTCAACCTAAAATAATAACATAAAAATTTTATAAAAAATAATTTAAAATAAATTTTAAAATAGGTTGTTATTTCAATAAAAATTTGAAATAATAAAAATTTTGTTATAACAGATTTATAACAAACCTTAACTAACCATTTTAATGTCATGAAATCTAATCAAAATCAGATCATAAATTTTATTTAAATAAATTTAAATCAGATTTAATGTCTAACATAAAATTTCAATCACATACCATATGTAAAACTACTAGAAAAAATCAGTTATGTATCCATATATCAAAACGTGGCTCTGATACCAATTGAAAAAAAAAATCTGATTCGGAGTCAAATTGCCAGGGAGCATCTAAAAATTTTTTTATAACTGTGGCTCTGACACACATCTCTTACTATATCATACATCTGTGGCTCTGACCCACTCACACACACAACACTACTGCTTCTACACATATGCACGTTGGTCTGGGTTAATCTGGTATCAAAGCTATTTTTTATGTCGGAGAGAGAATCTGTTAATTTTTAGCCGTATAGAGCGTGACCAGACAGGTAGTGCCATAAATCCCATGTTAGCCATGAGAAAAGATGTTTAGGATGAGAAGTCATAAATTGACTGTTGGTGTCGTCTCTATGGTTGGTATCCTTAGATCTCTTATCGAATTTTTGAAATCTGAAATAGATAAAAAATCTAACTAATTTTGATCTAATGGTTATCCACGTTAAAAATATCTCTTTCAACTCAAAAATATCTCTAAAAAATAAAATAAATAGAAAAACTATAACCATTGAGGAGTTAGAAGATAGGTTAGATGATTATAGTATAGAACTTAAAATAAAATTTTCATTTGATTCTCTAGGTAATATAAAAATAGATGTAAAAAGAATAGCTAGATTAGTAGTTAAAGACATATTTGACACATATTTAGATGATAAATACTTAAGAGTAGCTGATTTTCAGATAGATAGGGAACTACTAAGTGCAGACTTTAATTCTATTAAAAATCAAAAAAGAAAAATATGGTTTTATAGAATCTATAATAAGAAAAAATGAAATTTCATAAGAGAAGTATGGTCTGCCCAAATGAGGACTGAAGAGAGAAATATTCTTTTTTTTGACTGGCTTATAAAATATTATCCTAAAGGTCTTGAAAATATAAATCCTAAATATCAAGAGTTTGAAATTAAAGCTCTTTTTCAAAATTGGGTGATATCTCCATCTAAAAGGATAAAGCCTGTTAAAAATTCTATTGAAAATTCAAAAGTTGACTCAAAATATAGTAAACCCATGATTGCTCCAAAGAAAATAACTACCAGTCTACAGAAGGTAAAAACTAAGGATCATAGAGAAACTCATTTTGAAAAAATCTTTGAACATTTGGACCAGAATAAGGAACAACAGAACTGTATGGATTATCTCTTAACTTTGAAAAGATACAGATTGATAGCTTTCTAGAGGATAAAAAAGAATCTAAATTTGATTATGATTCTTATGACAATTCATTAGTTAAGATTGATGACTTTTCTATAAAGATCGATAATATACCCAATCTGATTGGTGACTCTTTCATAAAGATAGATACTATACCCAATTTTCTAGAAATTGAAACTGAAAATGAATCATCTGAAGAATCTGACAAAATTTTGATTAAAAAAAATTTTTCTAAGAAAATCATTGAGATTGCTTAAAATTTTGATACTAATACTGAATCTCACTTATTAGATCAAGTTTCAAAGAATATAGAAATCAGTCATGAGAAGATAACGATTGAAGATTGTAATGAAAATATTGAGGAAGAACAGTTGGATCTGATTGAAGAATCTCCAATACCTGACCTTTTAGAAGCACAGGAGTTCCTAGAAGAATTAGATAAAATTATATTGAACCAAACTGGTAAAACTCCTTCTGATGAAATACTAAAAGAAAGTGCTTCTTCATGTAATCTATTCGATTTAAAGGTCAAGCTAGACTCTTTACCTGATCTAAAATCTTTGAATCAAACCACCTTAAATCAGTCACTCTCATCTAGTAGTCTATTTTTCATGAAATTTCATGTTTCTCTAAGGATGTAGGAACCAATAGTCACTTAGGAATTAGTACTTTGATAAGAATTAACAATCTCTTAGTCTCAGAAAATTCTGAGGATAAGAGAATAGTTAGAAATTGATTTAGATATAAACTTCATATATACATCATATGTATCATGATTACTTTTAGATCACTACCAATTATATCTAATGTAACATGACATTCAGATCTTAAAAATAATTTTATATCTAAATTTATCTTATTGAAATTATAATGAGTTATAAATCACTTTAGATCTAATCTAAACATATTCATGATCAAAATAATTTTAAAAATTTATTCATTGTTCTTCTTCATGAAATAGGATTACAATGATACCCCTATACGTCATAAGAGAATCTGTCGAATGGGCAAAAAGAGGATATTAATCTTTGCTTTCTCTTATGATCAGATGGTATGGTGATCTCATCAATTCGAGTACTAGGCTGCTAATATCTTAAATCTAATTTGAAATAAGAATCACATCCACATGCAATTTTCGAAACAAAGTGGGCGTGTACATGAGATTGATCATATCAACCATATTCTCTATCTAATCTAATTAGATTTAATGCATCACATGCATCATATCATATCTGAAACTTAATTTATACAAGATATAAAATATTAAATTTAGATTTAAAATCATATAAAAAATATTTAGATGCACATATGAACATATAAAGATTAAATTTTTGATTAAATCTGTTTCAACATTGTGCAGAATTTTGTTAGAAATCAAATCTATAAATCTATCAAAACAGATTCAATTCAGATCTAAAATAAGTTTAACTTCTAACCTAAAATAATAACATAAAAATTTTATTAAAACTAATTTAAAATAAATTTTAAAATAGGTTCTATTCCAATAAAAATCTGAAACAATAAAAATTCTGTTATAACAGATTTATAACAAACCTTAACTAACCATTGATTAGGATCATGAAATCTAATCAAAATCAAATCATAAATTTTATTTAAATAGATCTAAATTAGGTTTAATGTCTAACATAAAATTTTAATTACATACTATATGTAAAACTACTAAAAAAAATTAGTTATATATCTATATATCAAAGTCTGGCTCTGATACCAATTGAAGAGAAAAATCCGATTCGGGGTCGGATCGCCAGGGAGCATCTAAAAATTTTTCTATAATAAGCTAGCATAAATTTTATCTTTTACCTGATATGTAGTAGAATAGAGATCAAATCCCCAAAAGATTCTTAAATCTGAAGTCTCGCAAAGGTTTGAGCATACAAACCCTCTATTTCGCGTGCACACCAAGCTTCGTAGGAAAGTAAAATGAAGTCTCAGATCATTGTACCTTCTCTAAACAGCAAGAAAGGGAGGATTGGACCTTGGATGAGATGCCTCTCACCAATGAGCTGGATGCCTAGATCTCTTCATTCCAAGGAGGTGGGATGCCCAAAACCAGCATGCCAAAGAGAGGAGACGCCTCTCTTCTCTTGGATGCCCACACCCTCTCTTCTCTTTCTCACCTTAGCACTCAATCTGATTATTATCCTTTGATGGTTAGAAGTCCTCCCTATTTATAGATGATTTCTCATGATCCAATAGACTAGAAGTCCTAATTCAAATCAGCTTTGAATTATTTAATCTCTTATCTAAAAAGGAGTCCTATTTGAGATAGGATAGGCGCCTAACTTGGCCCCCCATGCACCCACTCCTACGCCCAATAGGGTGGTGGCAAAACCAGCACCCCACCCTCCTTTGGGCAGCCATGAAGAGAGAGAATCCTAGCAAAATTGGACTCTAAGGATCTAATCTAAATATGGGTCAAAATGAATCTAATTCAAATCTGATTCGAACCAATTTCGAATAGATTGTCAATCCTAAACTGTTTAGGATTTATGATCAAATCTAACTTAAATTTTTTTCATTGGATTTCGATCACCCAATGAAAAGTAATTTTTAAAAATTTTAAAACAAATAAATCAATAACTTTATCAAATAAAACTATCTAGCCAGAATCCAAACCCTAGAATCACCTTGCCGATATCGATCAAAGCAAATTCAAGCATGTAAAAGGAATAGAATTTTATACTTTCATCAAAATAAAAAAGTAGAATATTGGTGTTCTCCATGATACCCCAAGGTAGAATTCCTCCAATGGTGATCCACATGGAAGTTGGCCAAGGTTCTTCCCAACCAGTGCGCTATCACGGCCTTGTCTTCTCAAGAACACTGCTGGCTTCGAACTTGTATCATGACTGCATCAAAGCCCAGTTGCTTTTGATCTCTCCATCAGAATAATACCAAGAAGATACTTTTCAGATGTCACACAACTTAAGATTTGATTTTTTGGCTCCAACACATAGAAAAACCAAACCCTAGGGCACACAAGCAACACTTGCCAAAAATCTCACCACCCTTCTTGCAAACTTTGTCACTTAAATTTCTCTTTTTCTTGCTCAATTCTTTTTTAAAATTTTTCTTATATTTACCACATCCCTCCTCTTTGATTTCAATCCAAAATCTCAGCAAGAATCCATTTGGGGCATCCCCTATAAATAGGGGACCAAGGGATGTCACATAGGATGAAGGGGCGCCAACCTTTGGTGCTCCAACTTCCCATGCAGTGAATAAATTCATTGAGTGCATTTTTGGTATTCCAAATACTTATAGTAGAAGGACTCTCCTTTTTATACATGTCATAAAAAGTTTAATAAATTTTGATGACAAAACATAGGAGATCTGGTTAGAAAATTATGGCAACACGTAAAAATTAAGAGCCTTCATTAAGAAAGACTCTTCCTTTCACATGCCAAAAATAAGGGGGTGGCATTTATTTTTTGTGTGACTTCTGGTGGGTGTAGAGGAGTCCTTCTCCACTTAAAACTAATTCAATTTAAATAAGGATCCAATTTAAATTGACCTAATCCTATTGGATCAAAGGCAACTGGTCTAGGATAGCTCAAATACTTTGAACCAAACCAATTTAGGAACTTGGGTTAATACAATATGCTAGCATATCAAATTAACCCATAAAATTTATATTAAACTCTAATTAAATCAAATTAAGACTAAATTCTAAAGTGTGTGACCCATTGGGTTTCAAATCTAGCTAGCAGTGAATCAAGATTTTCGACGTAAGCCTAATCCATTGAGATTAGGTCACCCGAAGAGTCCCAATCAACTTGGACTCTTCCAAATTGACTCCAGAATTAAACTCTTTTAATTTTGATAAATCTACAAGTCAAGATTGATGTCTAGCAATATGTCATGACTACTCAAAATATTTAAAATTTTTGATAAAAAATTATCAAAATACTCTTCAGTGGTAAGTTTTCATGTAATTCAATCCTTCAATCAAACAACATCCCAGATAAACTGTGAGCATGGAAATATGTTAAACCCAATCACTCATCCTTATGTTTCTCGATCTAAAGGTGATGATTCAGTTGATGATATATTAAAAAAAAATTTCTAATTATTATCCTACTTTGGCTAAAGACTTGCAGAATCACCATCCTATGAGACACATAGGATGTTCGCTCCCCTTATTAGGAGTGACTGGTCTCTTATTAATCACTCATAACCTCTATGCATACTTCATTATATTCAGAACAACCCACACAAGGATCAAAAAATTAAGTTAGGTAGTGAACCAAAACATGGATCCATGTACACAAGGTACTATGGTGACCTCAGTTCTAATGATCACTAACACAACTCCCACTAGAGAATCATCAGTTGACATATAAATAAGACTTCATCTAATATTCTTTTACAGATTAATTCAATGGATTTATTCTCTAATGAGTATCCATATCCTTGTATTAGTGTCACCACACAAGTGGTTGTGAGATTAACCACCCTCATTTCTGAGCATACATAGGACATGCCAGTCTTTTTGATATCATAGATCTCCGACTAATATACCAACGACTAGAAATATTTTAGATTAGGACTATTAAAGATTTAGATCTCACTGGCGTGATCTCATCATGATCTTAAAATCATTATCCAGACCTATGGGGTTCATTATAATTTTAAAAACTATAAGATACAATATAAAATGAATCAAAAATGCCTATTTTATTAATAACATAAATGTCAATTACATGAGTCTGGAAGATAAATCACATAAACATCCTATCGCAACCCATATGCAATTGGCTTGTAGAGTATTATTCTTTCAATCTTCCACTTGCACTTAAAGCCAATCGCCCATATACTTGATACCCATGCTATCAAGGTGATGGTAAAACTACTACATTAATAAGGCCTTAGTGAACAAGTCCACTATATTGTTCTTGGTGTCAACTCGCTCCACGATCACATCGCATCTTTCGACTATCTTCCGAACGAGATAGAACCATCTTAGGATGTACTTGAATTTATGATGAGACCTTGGTTCTTTGGCTTAAGCAACTGTCCCAATATTATCACAATAAAGGAGCACTGGTTGTTCAATCCTCGAAACCACACCCAACTCTATGATGAATTTCTTCATCCAGATGGCTTCCTTAGTAGTTTTACTTGCAGCAATATACTTAACCTCAGTGATCAAGTCAGTAACAGTTTACTGTTTAGAATTTTTCCAACTTAATGCACTACTATACAAGATGAACATATATCCAGATATAAATTTGCTATCATCCGGATCAGATTAAAAATTAGAATCGATATAACCTTTTAGTTTTAAATCAAATCTACCATATATCAGAAAAATATCTCTAGTCTTTTTCAAGTACTTGAATATGTTTTTCATAGTTTTTCAATGATCCTCCCTAGGATCAGCCTGAAATCTGCTTACAATGCCCAAGGCATAAGCCACATCAGGTCTGGTACACAACATAACATACATTATTGATCCTACTACCGAAGCATAAAGAATAAAATTCATTCTATTTCTCTCTTCAGGTGTCTTAGGAGACATCTTCTTAAAGAGTTGTATGCCATGACCTATGGGCAAGTAACCTCTTTTACTTTCCTTCATGTTGAACCTCTTCAACACAAGGTCAATGTACTTAAACTGAGACAAGCCTAGCATCCTTTTCGATCTATCCCTATAGATCTTTATACCAGGTACATAAAATGCTTCATCCAAGTCTTTCATGAAAAACTTTTGTGATAGTCAAGTCTTGATTGATTGCAACATCGAGATATCATTCTCAATGAGCAGTATGCTGTTCACATATAAGATCAAGAAGATAATAGTACTCCCACTATTTTTCTTATACACACAAGATTTATCCATATTTTTGATAAAACCAAACGATTTGACTGTCTCATCAAAATGGATGTTCCAACTCCTCGATGCTTGCTTTAATCCATAAATGGATCTATTCAGCTTGCATATCTGATTTGCTCTCTCACTTGAGATAAATTCCTCTGACTGAGTCATATAGACTTCTTCCTCAAGGTTTTCATTGAAGAAGGCAATCTTGACATCCATCTGCCAGATCTCATAGTTATGGTATGCTGCAATAGCAAGCATTATCCGAATAGACTTGAGCATGGCTACCGGTGAAAAGATTTCTTCATAGTCAATACCTTATTATTATCTGAAACCTTGTGCCATAAGCCTAGCCTTATAGGTCTCTATCTGGCTATCGACTCCAATCTTCTTTTTGAAGACTCATTTGCAGCCTATTGGGGTCACACCCTCAGGTGCATCAACCAAAATCCATACTTGGTTGACATACATGGAGTCCATTTTAGATTTCATGCATTGAACCACTTATCAGAGTCACTACTCTTGATAGCTTTCGAATAGGTTATGGGATTATCATTCTCAATGATGTGGGTTGTGTTGTCATTCTCAATGACAAACCCATACATGAATGATACATTATGCACTCTACTCGACTTTCAGAAAGGAGGTGTGTGTAGTGGCTATGCCTCAACCATGGGCACATCTGATTGAGAACTATTTTATGAATCCTAGATGGATTATAGGTTTTGAACTTCCTCAAGTTCAACAGACCTCCCATTGCCTCTGTTATAGCCCAAACCCGTTTCAGCCCACAAAGCCCAAAACGAAAAAAAAAAAAAAAAAAAAAAAACAGAGGAATTCTAAAGCGGGAAGAAGACTCCCGATAGGAGTCTCCTTCTCCGGCGAAATCCGAGCAAAGATCGAATTCCTAAGACCCCTCGGAGTCCTAGGAATTCCTATAAGAAGACCCCCTCTCTTTAGAATCGATTCATCGGTCTTTTCTTCCCCTCTTTCTCTCCGATTTTTTCCGAAGAAGAGCCGCGGGCACAGTTGGTTCCTCGCCGTGTTTTCTCTCCGACGAGGTCCCAGGAGGTCGTGGTAAGTCCTTCACTTTTTCCTCCCTTCCTTCCTCTTTCCCCCGTGCGTTTGTGCGCGGTGGCCGGCGACGAGCGTCGCCGATTTTTGGTCGGGAACAGACTCTGTTTTTTGGCTTATTTTCCTTGAAATCTCCGACGCCGGCGATCGGAATTGACCGCCGGCCCTGTTCCCTCCATGACCGGGGGAGATGGCCCGTCGGCCGTCGGCCTCCGCCGTGGCAGCCACGGCCCGATCGGCCGATTAAGGCTTGAGGACAAGAGTCCTCTGTTCCGGCGCGGGAAGAAGAAGAAGAAAAAGAAGAAAAGAAGAAAAAAAGAAGAAAAGAAGAAAAAGAAGAAAAGAAAAAGAAGAAGAAGAAGGAAAAGAAAAGAAAAAGAAAAGAAAAAGAAGAAAGAGAAAAGAAAAAGGAAAAGGAAAAAAAAAAAGAAAAATAAAATAATAATAATATAATAATAATAAATAGGATTTTCTCTCCTCTCTCTTCCATGAAGAAAAAGAAAAGAAAAAAAAAAGAGAGAGAGAAAAGAAAAGAAAAGAAAAATCATTAAATTAATTAATAAATAATGATATAAATAATAAAATATGAGAAAGAGAGTTTCTCTCTCTTCCCTCTCTCTTCAGCCTGAACTGGTATTTTCTCTCTCTAGAATTGGACTTTCTTTCTCTACTTTCTCTCTCTAGAATTCTCTCTCTAGATTCTCTCTCCTAAGATTTCTAGAATTTTGAGAAGAATGATGATGAATTTAAATGATCTTCGTGATGGATTTTTGATCCGTGATCGTTGGACGGTACACCGACATCCACTTTGATCAGATTAGGTATTTTTAGATTTTATTTCTCATGATCTTATTTAATTATCCACATGATAATTTTAGCATGATTTGATCTGATCGATCAAAATTTGTTGAATCATATTGTCTGAAGAATTCAAGATGAGTTTTCTCTCTCTAGAATTTTCTCTCTCTAGAATTTTCTCTCTCTAAAATATTCTCTCTCTTGATTGATTCTCTCTCTAAAAAAGGTTAGTGAATGAAGAAATTTCTTTTAATAAGTCTGATCTGATTCTAATGAAGAATCCTGATCCATGATTGTCAGACAGCGTACTGGCACCCACCTTAATCAGACCATGAATCTTTAGATTTGATTATCCATGATTCCGATCTAGCCATGATTTGATTTGATCATGTTGGTTTCATCAATTGAGATATTGGACCAATCGTAATGTTGGATTGTGTCACCTGATCAATTTGAATTGTACCTCATGAATTTTCTCTCCTCTGATTTTCTTTCTCCACTTGATTTTATGAAATCGATGAAGAAACCTCGATCCTATCACTTCGAATCTGATTTGATCTGATAGTCAAACTTTGGATCATTTAGGTCCTAATTAGATTCTGATTAGATAAAATTAGATGATCGGACCCAATCTAAACCGTTGAAATATGGTATTCGTATTCTTTCTAATTATTGAAATTGATTCTGTATAGGATTGTGGATGTTTGATCATGGGATATCGCGATATGATCTACGAACAGAATTTTTGGAAGAAATTTATAGAATTATATGGATTTATTTGAAATGCGTTTGAGGTAAGTAATGTTTACTTTTACTGAATTTATCTGGTATATTACGAATTAAATAAATTTATGCATGCTTGCGATTGAAATTATTTATTGAAATAATTGCTGAAAATTATTTATGATGAAAGTTAATTGTAGAAAAATTATTTATGATTGAAGTTATTTGTTGAGCAATTATTATGATGATATATGATCTCAAAGAATGTTATAATTGATTTGATTCGAATATCAATTAATTTTATTATTCTTGAAAATAATATATGAATTGGAAGACAATATGAAATTGATAACCTGACTGTGTTGAGGACCCCGCCAATAGGGGCATATACGTTGGCAATTGACTGTCCTGAGGGTTTACGTCGCCAGTAAGACCAGCGACATGTCGCCAGATAGACCAGCGACAAAACCGCCAGTTAGACCAGCGGTTCCAAAGGACTTGGCTGCCAGATGATTCGCAGCCCACCGCAAGCAGATACGCGGTATTATGACCCTGCCACAGGGATAATGTGGTCATAGTCATGGTTGGTAAGAAGAATTTAAGAAATTGATGAAATTAAGAAGAAAAGCATAATTGAAAATTATGATGAATTGACTTCTAAATATGATTGACAGTATGATTATGAATTCATGAAATTACATATTGATTTGTTATGCATAGTATTATTTGCCTGATTATTCAGTTAAAGGTATACACTGCTTACTGGGCTATTTAGCTCATGATAAGTTTTATGTTTTTCTTACAGATCCAGAAAATTAGCATGATGTGGGATTTCGGTTGGGAGAGCGATTAGAGATGAAGTTAACTCATTGATTTAGGATTTTTCTCAGAATTGATTCAAGACCTTTAGTTTTGTTTTTAGTGTTGACTTTGTCAGACAGTTACTTTCTTTTGAACACTAAGTTTTGATTTGTTATTTGAATTAAGGTTTGATTATTAAAAAAAAAAAATTTATTTAACTATTTGTGAAGATATCATGATGAGATGCCTTGCATGCTTATGGGAAAAGTATTCTATAAGTATGCGGCGGTTGCCATGACCCTCGATTCAAATCTCGGGTCGGGGGCGTGACAATTAATATGGTATCAGAGCATAAGTGAATGAATTATGAAACATAGAATCAGATATAGAATGGGTGTAAGTGGATAGACACCAGGGACATTATAGTATAGATCTTTAATGATTGTAGTGGGAGAAATATCTAAAAATTTTTGATTAAACATTGAGATTATGTATAAAAGGATCACAATAGATTATAACATATAGAATTTGAAATATGATGGATGATCTATTGATCATGATATGATTAGTTAGATCTTGATCGAAAGTAATCACAAAAGGATTGATATAAAATTATATTGTGCATTATGGTTATTAATTTGATCATTGGTTATTCAAGTAAATCGTAAGTTCAAATTTGATGTGAGAATAATATTATGATATTACTTCTAGTTGAGAGATTGACTATTATTGGCAAGATAAAGATTTGATAATAAAATATTATTCCAGAATGGGCTAAGAAAAATCTTTTATGATGCTTGATTGGAATATTTATCGAAATTAAATTTGGTATGTGGATTATATATAAAGTGGCATATTAGGATGAATGCATATTTGGAGATATTGCAAAGAAGCCTATTTCTTATTGATGAAATTGATTATGAGGTTGTAGAATATTCATTGTATTGAAAGCTTTAACCGTCATCCTTAGATCTAAATAATGGATCTTATTATGTCTCTTGGAGACTACATGATGTGTATGAAATTTCAATTTAAAAATTTCGTATCAAAGTTGATCAAGAGATTTTCTAATATTATTGTTGAGGTTGTTAATGAAAAATTGATATCTTCAGATTAAGATAAAAGATCTGATTTATATTTATTTCAGACTAAGGGATCCATATGAATTTTATAATTTAGAAATTTTGGATTTAGGAATTGATATGGAGTTTCTTTGCTTTTGTTAACGAGGTCCTTAATTGAATCTACTATTAAATGGAGATTTGATTTTTTTTGAAGCTTGTATGATTGTTATGAAATGATATTTAATAGATATTGAAGATCCTGATGATAGAAATTTTAGAAAAAAAAAATATATTAATGATTTGAAATTCATATATATTCAGATTATGTCCAAATTTGGTGGAGCATCGAAGGATTTTTCTCGTTGATTTGACTTATAAAGATTTTTGGTTTGAAAATTTTCGAATTGAAGTGATATGAGAATTAAGATTTGATTCATATTGATTATAGTAAATCTATATGATGGTTTAAATATGATATTAGACTCAAGGGTTAATCAAGATTATTGTACACCAGTAAAAGTATGAATGAGAATCGAAAGTTAATCTTTGACTTCAATTGAAATTTAAAATTTTAGATCTTTTCTATTGATAAGATAAAGAAATAATTTGATCAAAATTTTTTTTCGGTGAAGCTAAGAAATTTTGATTGTTAGATCAGAGTGCGCAGCGGAAGCATGGTAATCTGGACTACTTTGAGTAAGTCAAGAATGTTGATTCTTTGAGTCAAAGAATTATGATAAATGATATGGTTTGATACAAAAAATTTATTGATATTAGAAAGAATAATATTTTAAAATTTTGAATTATTTTAGATATCCTAATGTGATTTTTAAAAGTAGAGCTTCCATCTACTATGCTACAAAAATAATTAGCATCCTAATTCTAGGATGAGTGGATCTTTGATTTTAGATTTAGAATATTTAGAGATAAATTTTTTTTTATCCTAGAATTAAATTTTATAATTCTCTAATTACTAGGAAGAACTTGAGATTGTTTATCGAATGATGATTTTGATCTTAGATTATTATACTCAAATATTTATCTCCAGGGTATAATAAAATTTGAAGTTAGAATTCTTTTGATCATTATTATTTCTCTGATTGAATGAAAAAGATTGAGGTTATCTATTGATATTGACGATTGCTCTACAAAAGATGGATTAGAGTTATTTATAATTTAATTTGATAATGAATTGATTAATTAAGAGTTGTTAATGTTTAGATAAAAAAAAAATTGATATACTTACTTAGAATAGAGACATTGATTTTGATTATAAAAAAAATATAGTTTTGATTTAGATCAATTTTTGAGTTATTGATCTTTATTATGGAATGACTTAATGATAAAATTTGCTTCAAGAATTAGAATATTTAAAGAGTTTGAAGGTTTGAGTAAGAAAATTTCGATGACTAGAAATAGTGATATTGATTCAATCAACAATGGTGATATTGATCTTTATGAAATAACTTAATGATGAAGTTGTATCGAGAATTAAAATATCAAAAGCTCGAGAATGAGATTGAAATGATAAATCTTCAACCTTTGAAAGTACGAATAAGAGAAAATATTTTTGAATTTTGATTGGTTAGGATGTCATCATATGATTCATAAGAAGTATGTTTTTCCTATTTTATGATGGGTTGAAATTAAGAGTGGTTAATATTTTCAAAAAAAAAAAAAAATGAATGATGATGATGAATGAAGTTCTTATGCAAGAATAGAGACATTGATCCTCTTCTATTCACAAGAGATAGATTTGATTTTAATTTGAGTCATGAGATATTGAATGTTAATTTTTATAGGAAATAAGATCATAATTTCGAAATCTTGAAACATTGAAAATCTTTGAGACGTGGATCTTGATAAATAAGAAAATGAATGGTTCCGTTTCAGATAGATATTTGATGTACCGACTTTTTCTTATGAAATGATTTAAGAATGAATTTATATCAAGAATTAGAATATTTGTGGATGAGATTCAAGTAAGAAAGTATGAAGACTCAAGCAAGAAAAATTTCGAGGATGAAATTTCTTTTTAGGGGTGAAGAATGTTATAGCCCAAACCCGTTTCAGCCCACAAAGCCCAAAACGGAAAAAAAAAACAGAGGAATTCTAAAGCGGGAAGAAGACTCCCGATAGGAGTCTCCTTCTCCGGCGAAATCCGAGCAAAGATCGAATTCCTAAGACCCCTCGGAGTCCTAGGAATTCCTATAAGAAGACCCCCTCTCTTTAGAATCGATTCATCGGTCTTTTCTTCCCCTCTTTCTCTCCGATTTTTTCCGAAGAAGAGCCGCGGGCGCAGTTGGTTCCTCGCCGTGTTTTCTCTCCGACGAGGTCCCAGGAGGTCGTGGTAAGTCCTTCACTTTTTCCTCCCTTCCTTCCTCTTTCCCCCGTGCGTTTGTGCGCGGTGGCCGGCGACGAGCGTCGCCGATTTTTGATCGGGAACAGACTCTGTTTTTTGGCTTATTTTCCTTGAAATCTCCGACGCCGGCGATCGAAATTGACCGCCGGCCCTGTTCCCTCCATGACCGGGGGAGATGGCCCGTCGGCCGTCGGCCTCCGCCATGGCAGCCATGGCCCGATCGGCCGATTAAGGCTTGAGGACAAGAGTCCTCTGTTCCGACGCGGGAAGAAGAAGAAGAAAAAGAAGAAAAGAAGAAAAAAAGAAGAAAAGAAGAAAAAGAAGAAAAGAAAAAGAAGAAGAAGAAGGAAAAGAAAAGAAAAAGAAAAGAAAAAGAAGAAAGAGAAAAGAAAAAGGAAAAGGAAAAAAAAAAAGAAAAATAAAATAATAATAATATAATAATAATAAATAGGATTTTCTCTCCTCTCTCTTCCATGAAGAAAAAGAAAAGAAAAAAAAAGAGAGAGAGAAAAGAAAAGAAAAGAAAAATCATTAAATTAATTAATAAATAATGATATAAATAATAAAATATGAGAAAGAGAGTTTCTCTCTCTTCCCTCTCTCTTCAGCCTGAACTGATATTTTCTCTCTCTAGAATTGGACTTTTTCTCTCTACTTTCTCTCTCTAGAATTCTCTCTCTAGATTCTCTCTCCTAAGATTTCTAGAATTTTGAGAAGAATGATGATGAATTTAAATGATCCTCGTGATGGATTTTTGATCCGTGATCGTCGGACGGTACACTGACATCCACTTTGATCAGATCAGGTATTTTTAGATTTTATTTCTCATGATCTTATTTAATTATCCACATGATAATTTTAGCATGATTTGATCTGATCGATCAGAATTTGTTGAATCATATTGTCTGAAGAATTCAAGATGAGTTTTCTCTCTCTAGAATTTTCTCTCTCTAGAATTTTCTCTCTCTAAAATATTCTCTCTCTTGATTGATTCTCTCTCTAAAAAAGGTTAGTGAATGAAAAAATTTCTTTTAATAAGTCTGATCTGATTCTAATGAAGAATCCTGATCCATGATTGTCAGACAGCGTACTGGCACCCACCTTAATCAGACCATGAATCTTTAGATTTGATTATCCATGATTCCGATCTAGCCATGATTTGATTTGATCATGTTGGTTTCATCAATTGAGATATTGGACCAATCGTAATGTTGGATTGTGTCACCTGATCAATTTGAATTGTACCTCATGAATTTTCTCTCCTCTGATTTTCTCTCTCCACTTGATTTTATGAAATCGATGAAGAAACCTCGATCCTATCACTTCGAATCTGATTTGATCTGATAGTCAAACTTTGGATCATTTAGGTCCTAATTAGATTCTGATTAGATAAAATTAGATGATCGGACCCAATCTAAACCGTTGAAATATGGTATTCGTATTCTTTCTAATTATTGAAATTGATTCTGTATAGGATTGTGGATGTTTGATCATGGGATATCGCGATATGATCTACGAACAGAATTTTTGGAAGAAATTTATAGAATTATATGGATTTATTTGAAATGCGTTTGAGGTAAGTAATATTTACTTTTACTGAATTTATCTGGTATATTACGAATTAAATAAATTTATGCATGCTTGCGATTGAAATTATTTATTGAAATAATTGCTGAAAATTATTTATGATGAAAGTTAATTGTAGAAAAATTATTTATGATTGAAGTTATTTGTTGAGCAATTATTATGATGATATATGATCTCAAAGAATGTTATAATTGATTTGATTCGAATATCAATTAATTTTATTATTCTTGAAAATAATATATGAATTGGAAGACAATATGAAATTGACAACCTGACTGTGTTGAGGACCCCGCCAATAGGGGCATATACGTTGGCAATTGACTGTCCTGAGGGTTTACGTCGCCAGTAAGACCAGCGACATGTCGCCAGATAGACCAGCGACAAAACCGCCAGTTAGACCAGCGGTTCCAAAGGACTTGGCTGCCAGATGATTCGCAGCCCACCGCAAGCAGATACGCGGTATTATGACCCTGCCACAGGGATAATGTGGTCATAGTCATGGTTGGTAAGAAGAATTTAAGAAATTGATGAAATTAAGAAGAAAAGCATAATTGAAAATTATGATGAATTGACTTCTAAATATGATTGACAGTATGATTATGAATTCATGAAATTACATATTGATTTGTTATGCATAGTATTATTTGCCTGATTATTCAGTTAAAGGTATACACTGCTTACTGGGCTATTTAGCTCATGATAAGTTTTATATTTTTCTTACAGATCCAGAAAATTAGCATGATGTGGGATTTCGGTTGGGAGAGCGATTAGAGATGAAGTTAACTCATTGATTTAGGATTTTTCTCAGAATTGATTCAAGACCTTTAGTTTTGTTTTTAGTGTTGACTTTGTCAGACAGTTACTTTCTTTTGAACACTAAGTTTTGATTTGTTATTTGAATTAAGGTTTGATTATTAAAAAAAAAAAATTTATTTAACTATTTGTGAAGATATCATGATGAGATGCCTTGCATGCTTATGGGAAAAGTATTCTATAAGTATGCGGCGGTTGCCATGACCCTCGATTCAAATCTCGGGTCGGGGGCGTGACAGCCTCCTTCTTGGATAAACTCTTTCTCCAAAAAAATGATATGCCTTCCAACAAACATCTTTTATTGAGTAAGATTATAGAAGTAGTATCCTATACTCTCCTTGGGATAACCTACAAATCTGTATTTTTCTGATCTAGCATCCAGTTTATGTCCATCAATATTTTTCACATAAGCTGGACAACCCCAAATCTTAAAATGCTTAAGATTGGATCTTTTTTCTTTCTATATTTCATATGGGATGCTAGAAATAGATTTGGAAGGCACTTTATTTAAGATATACGCGGCAGCCTCATAGGCGTATCCCTAGAAGGATATCAGAAGATCTGTGAAATACATCATGGATTGTACCATATCTAATGAGGTGCGATTCCTCTTTTCCGTAATTCCATTTAATTATAGAGTATAAGGAGGTGTCCATTAAGAGAGTATTTTATTTTATTTTAAATAATCGAGAAACTCACTAGACAAGTATTCTCCTCCTCGATTAGATCGAAGAGTTTTAATACTTTTACCAGTTTGTTTCTCGACCATTCTTTAATACTCTTTAAATTTGTCAAAGACTTCAGATTTATATTTCATTAAATACACATATCCATACCTAGAGCTATCATCAGTAAATATGATGAAGTAAGAGTATCCATCTCTGACTTGAGTTAACATCAGACCACATACATCAGTATGTATAAGGTCCAATATATCACTCGCCCTTTCTCCATGTCTAGTAAATGGAGTCTTGATCATTTTTCCCATGAGGTAAGATACACAAGTTTCATATAATTCATAATCATAAAGATCAAAAAAATTATTTTTATATAACTTGTTAATCCTTGACTCATTTATATGGCCAAGTCGGCAGTGCCAAAAGTATGTGACATTCACATCCTCTCTCTTTCTTTTCTTCATATTTTCAACATGAAGCACATTATCATTAAGTGAAAGAAATATAAGATAATTATCAATAAAAGTACTTCCATAATATTCATTAGAAAAATATATATAACAATCATTATTCTTTATAATTATTTCAAAATCTTGTTCCAATAATTGTTAGGTTCTGATGACACAGCAGAATATAGATTTCAAAAATTTTTAACATGCATTCAATAATTAAAAATAAAGTTTAACAATTAAACTTAACCATCGAAACTCAAAAAACCTAGAAACCCCTTGATGATTACAATCAAACCATAAAAAACATGCATACGAGGAAAAGATCAGAAGTCATATACCACTATAAAGATCATGAACTAATGATTTTGGGATCTCTATGAGACTCCAAAGTAGAAGCCCTCCAACAGTGATCCACACATGATTGATCAGGGCCCTTCTCAACTTGTTATAGTGCTGTAGCCTTCTTCCTAAGTGCACTGCCGATAGTCCTTCGCAAAAATAAGTTGCACCAACACTTGTATGCCTTCATGACCTCCACTAGGATCACTCTAAAAACTCTTTCCTAAAGTATCATACTACATTCAAATCAAATTTTATGTTCAACACATGAACAATCTAATTTTTAGGACAAGTATCTCATACTTTTCTTTTTTCTTTCTCTCTTCCTTTCTATTTTTCTTTTCCTTTTCCTTTCTATTTTTACTTCAAATTTTTTTCACATCTTTCTCACCTAATCCCACGTCCAAAATCATTTTTGGATGAATTTTATGTCATATGGGGCACCACTTAAATAAAGGATGAAGGGGTGCCACACAAGACATCAAGGGGCGCCAACTCTTGGCATCCCAACTCCCTTACACGCTCCATATTAATTTTTTGCATATAATCTCATGGATTAAGGCATGGAAAATGAAGTGTTTTACCTATAAAAGGACTCTTTCTCTATCAAAAAAATTTGAATTCCATAATATGGCACGTGGAAAGCGAGAACGCGAGAAATAATTAAGAGTCCTTAACTCTTAAGACTCTATCTTATCCAATGCATAAAAGTGGCATCCCATAATATTTGGCATTCAAACTCCTTCCAAAAGAAGGACTCTCCTTCCTCTTCTATGCCCATAATCCCAAGAGACATCTGATATCATGAGAAAATAATAAACACATAGAAATTAATGGAAGGAAATAAGAGTCCATGTAGAAATGGACTCTTCAATTTCAACGCCAAAAATGGGTCATCCCACATTTATTTTGGTGTGAAATTCCTTCCAAGAGAAGGACTCCACTTCCTCTTCTGCATCCCACATCCCAAGGCTCCATCTGATGGCACACAAAATTAAGAAATGCGTGGAACATGTAAGAAAATTAAGAGGAGTGGAAGAGAAGGACTCCTCTCCTTAAACCCAAAATAAATGTGATGCCACCTTTAATTTTTCATGTAGTTTTGACATGGAGATGATGGATTTAAATGGAACTCTTTCATTGAAAACCAAATAAGCCACCTATTTAAAAATAGATTCAAACCCAATCACATTAGGTCAAGGCAATAAGTCTAGATTAGCACAAACACCTTTGCACTGAACCCAATTGGGAACTTGGGTTAATTCATGTGCTAGCAATTCAATTAATCCATTGAATTTATAATAAATTTAAATAGATTAGATCAAGATTAAATTTTTATTGTGTGTGACCCATTGGATTTCATATCTAGCTAGTAGTGGATCCAAACTCTCGACGTAACCCTAATCCAATTGGATTAGGTCAGTTCGAGAGTCCTAATCAATTAGGACTCTTCCTAATTGATTCTTGAATTAAACTCTTTCAATTTTGATGAATCTATAAGTCAAGATTGATATCTAGCAATGTATCATAACTATTCAAAAGATTTTAAATTTGATAAAAATATCAAAATTATCCTTCTATGGTGAGTTATCGTGCAATTCAATCATTCGATCATACAACATCCCGGAAAGACTATGGGTATGAAAATATATCAAATCCAAATACCTAACCATATGTATCTCGATTCGATGATGATGACTCAATTGATGAACCAGTAGAAACCCTTTCTACTGTTCATCCCTGCTCTGGTCAGAGACTTTTAGAGTCACCATCCTATGAGATCACATAGGATGTTCTCTCCTCTTACAAGGAGTGACCGATTCTTTGTTGACCACTCATAACCTCCATGCACACTTTACCATACCCAGAATATTTCATACACATCTCAAATTAGTGTGCTAGAGAATAAACCAAAGTAATGATCCATGCATACAAGGTACCATGGTGATCTCAGATCAAAGGATCGCATGCACCACTCCCATTGGAGAATCATTTGTCGACATGCTGAAGGCTCCATCAAATATTTTTTTTGTGGATCAGTTTAGTGAACTCATTCTCTAATAAGTACCTATATCTTTGTATTAGTGTCACCACATAAGTGATTATGAAATCAACTATCCTCTTCATCGAGCATACATAAGATATACCAGTCTTATCGGAATCATAGATCTCCGACTCGATGATCCAATAACTAAGAATATTTTAAATTAGAGCTATCAAGATTTTAGATCTCACTGGCATGATCTCATCATGGTCCTAAAATCATTACCCTAATCTATGGGGTTTATCATAATCATAAGAATATGATACAATAAATGATAAAATATAATACCTTATATAAATAAAATAATTAATATCATGCAAATGAGTAGGAAGATATCATAAAAAAATTTCTTCGTATCCCCATACAATTGGCTTGTAGAGTACTATTCTTTCAATCTTCCACTTGCACTAAAGCCAATCGCCCCTATACCTGATGCCCATGCAATCAGAATGGCGATTACACTGCTGCTGTGTAAGGCTTAGTGAACAGGTCCATTATGATGTTCTTAATAATAATAACTTATTTTATGATCATATCATGAATGAGATGAAAGTGCCTAGGATATGCATGGGTACCTAGTGAGATTACACCCAACTCAGTGACGAACCCTTTCATCTGACGACTTTCCTAAGCAAACTTTACTAACAACATTTAATTGAACCAAATACAGTATGCTGTTTGAAACTTTTTCAATTCACTACTCCTCTAGTACTTCTTAAGTACTTTGAGAATACTTTTCATAGTTTTCATAAGATCCTATCATGGATCTACCTGAAATCAACAATTATGCTCAAGGCATAAATCACATCAGGCTTGGTACATTGAAGATATGGGTCAGTAAATTCTTTTACGCCCATTCATGTTGAACCCCTTCAACATAAATTTGATGTACCTAGACTGGGACAAGCCCAGCATTCGCTTACATCTATCCCTATAGATGCCAAAAAAAAATATTGGATGTTTAACTCAAGTCTTTTCCATAAAAACTTTTTTGATAAGCACATTATTGATCGAGTATAATATCGAGACTACCTTCCTAATGTGCTGTATAACACCCACATACACAATCAAGAAGTTTAGTGAGACTCCCACTTATCTTCTTGCATACACACATAGTTCATCTATATTTGATAAAGTCAAACATTATGACTATCTCATCAAAAATAGAGGTACCATCTCCTCAATACCTGCCTGAATTCATAAATGCATTTACCCTCTCACTAGAGACAACTTCTCTAGATAAAAATGTGGCAATAGCAAAAATCTAAATAGACATTCCTGACAGCAAACTGTTAGGTCATATCCATAAGTGCTTCAACCATAGTCCAAACTTGGTTGATGTTCAGAAAGTTAATTTTGGATGACATGGTTTCAGGCCAATTGTCAGAGTCACTACTCATGACTAACTTCAAATAGATCAAGGTAAACTTCATTCACAATGTTGTATGGTATACTGCCATTCATAATGACAAACCCATATTTGAGTGGTATATTACACACTTGAATTGACCTTTCAATGAGGAGGTGTGTATCATGATCGTGTCTCATCACTGGGCACATCTGATCGAAAATTAACTTGTAGACACTCCACAGGTAATGATAGGATAGCTCATAGGTCTTAAACTTCTCAAGTTTATTTATCCTCCCACTATCTCCTTTCTTAGAAAAAATTTTTTCCTAAAAGATGGCATACCTACTGACAAAATACCTTTTTGTCAAGTAGGATGGTAGAAATAGTATCACATACTATTCTTTTAGGATAACCTATGTACTTATAAATACCTGTTCTAGCACAAACTTATGTATATCAACATTTTTCATATAAGTGGGCAACCTGCCTCTTCCTTTTCCATATCTCATATGGAGTGCTCGTAACAGATTTTTACAGTATCTAATTTATACAGTAATTTTTAGGACATATTCCTAGAATGAGACAATAATATTGGTGAAGTATTTTAGAGAACACATCATATTACATATGAAATGTCTATCTCTAGCTCGAGATATTATTAGTCTTCGAACATCCATATGTTCAAGACTTAATACCTTATTGTCCTGAGATATGTGACCATCACATATTTATTTCTTTGTTCTCATCAATATGAAGAACAACATCATTGAGTGATAGAAATATAAGACCATAGCCATAAAATTTATCAGAAGGAGAGTAACTTTTATCCTTAAGATTAATTTCAAATCTATGTTACAATAACATAGAGATTGAAATAATATTTCTGATAAACAATGGTCTACTAATTTTTAAATAAATAGGTTCTTATAGTCTTAGCATGAATGGACTATCCATCAGTGCCAAAAGGGCAAGTAGTCACCTCACTTCAGCTTTATAGGTCCAGCAAACACTTTGCAAAAATGGAACCTATATAAAGTATCACTTACCTAAAATTTTAAAGCTAAAATACTCAATGAATTTATTAATTTGTATCACATACAAACTATTAGCAGATGTAACTTTTGCATCCTGTTATTGCTTTATGCTAATAAGACAATTCTTACATTTTTATTGCTCATCAATGCTGTAATGATATTAGATACCTATAGTGAAGACTTTTTTCACTATTTTTTCCTCAACTATTCCTTTAAGTTCGGTCAATTTTAAAGAATATCCTAAGCAGTGATAGTAAAGATGTAAATTTGTATATTAGAACATAATATGACAACTCATGATGACATGCATAAGTTATACGAAAATTTTTATCTAATTATATTTTCCATTATTTTAATAAATTTCATAGCCCTCAAGTATGAAATTGAAAAACCTTATCATGAAGTTCCTTAGTGGGGTTGAGACTCCAATTTCTCATACAAAGTCTTGTGGATAGCACAACATGCTCCCATGAGTTCAAGGATAAGTAACTCTTTACTAATTGCATCTCATGTAACTCTCAACAAAACTTTTATCTCTAAAATACTTATAGTCTTGTGGATAGCACAATAAACTATAATATTTTAGTTAAATTATATCCTTCAATCTTATATGATCATATCTAGATAATACTACCCTTATGGATAGCACAACAAGGTAGTACTATCAGAATATGCCATAAGCACACTAAGTCAACATCATACCAATCATCATAGCAAGTCTTATGGATAGCACAACAAACTCACTATAGTTTTTGATATACTCTATTGACCTAGTATGAGCTAAGTATAGTTAGCTTCATTATGTACTAAGACAGTATTAAGTCAGTCCCCACAGCAAGCCTTGTGGATAGCACAAAAGCCTACTATGGTTCTTGACATAATAGTGACTTAGCATGAAGGAAGACAAGGGTAGTATTTTTAACACTTCACTATTATGACTTAATATAATTTAAATGAGAGACTTAGGTCTCATGCATATCCTAAACATATATATCCATTATATGCAATTGAAAATTCTTTAGCTACCAGCATGTAAGAGCACATAATAAAGGAAGACAAATAGTTATTAATTTTTGAAAAAATCATCCGAGCCATAGGATGATCTTTGGGTCTAACCCTAGGTACATCATAGATTGAACCATCTTATGGTCAATCTTAATGCACCTCTACTCTCCAAAAGTCTGGTAGTTCAGTCTTTATCACCATGAAGACTACCATAAATGCTTGATCTTTTATTTGAAAATAGAAAGAAACAATTTCTATCTGTTCTCAAATAATTTTTTTCTATAATTTTACATCATTATATAAAAATTTCAATCAACAGTTAGAAATATAGAAAGGAGAGGTTCAGTTGATAATATAATACATCAAAGACACCCAGCCCTTATTGCAACTCTTGCAAATGCATTAATATAATCAACTAGCAGGTAAGCATTCATGCATATATCCATTACATGGATGTTCCATAGTCCATAACAAATCAATATAATATTTTATAATAATTATTAAATATTATAATAAATAACTCATATTATTTCAATTGCGATATCATTCAAACACATGTCAATTATGATGTTCAAAATTATGGGCATAGGACCCATTAAGGGTTTTTTATTTGGGTTCAACCCTTGACCCAAAATTAACTTTAAGTTAATCATTTGTCATTGATTTAAGTTGAGTTAACCAATTATTAGGTTAAATCTAATTCAATTAGATTAACTCAGATTCGGTTACCCATAACTCAAACCCTAATCAAATTAGATAAATGATAAATTTGATTAACCAAAATTAAATATGGCTTCTAATCAAATTAGAACCATAATTTTTTCTTTAATCTATAATCATTAAACTTTAATCATATTAGAAGAATAAATTATAGTTAAACCAATCCACCGGCAAAAACCCTAATACATGTTTGATGCATCTATTCCATGATCAAATTTTTCGGCCCCACACATACCTCAGACAACAACCAAGATGGACAACCCACAATGGTGAGTGCCCAATAATAAGGTGGTCGGTACTTGGATCTTAGGTGAATGCATCAAATACAAAAACCTTAAGTCTTGGCAACGTACATCCATATGTAGCATTCCAAGACCCCCACGTATCACATGCACTGGATTTCAATTCCATTGAAAAATAGATCATAGGATCTAAATTAAACTTGTTACACAAGTCTATAAACCATGAAATTTTATATCCAAGGCTCGATCATAGATCGATAATATTTATTATTTGCAAAAATGCATCATAAACATCAATAAAGCATCAATCAGAAAAACTGATTTTGACATAGTTTGAACTGGATCAAATTCATATCATAAAAATAACATGAAATTTGACTGAATCTATCGAGGGTGACTCTGATACTACTGTTAGATTCTGATGATGCAACGGAACATAGATTTCAAAAATTTTTAACATGCATTCAATAATTAAAAATAAAGTTTAATAATTAAACTCAACTACCATAACTCAAAAAACCTAGAAACCCCTTGATGATTACAATCAAACCACAAAAAACATGCATATGAGGAGAAGATCAAAAGTCATATACCACCATGAAGACCATGAATTGGTGATTTTGAGATCTTCACAAGACTATAAAGTAGAAGCCCTCTAACGATGATCCACACAAGATTGATCAGGGCCCTTCCCAACTCGTCATGATGCTGCAGCCTTCTTCCTAAGTGTGCCGCCGATAATCCTTCGCAAGAATAGGTTGCACCAACACTCGTATACCTTCATGACCTCCACTAGGACCACTCTAGGAATCCTTTCCCAAAGTATCATACCACACTTGTTGGGTATAAAATACCCCCAGCCAAAGTTTGTAAAAGGCTGATCCTTCCAGGGCTTTTCCGACTTCCGACCTTGTGTGGCGTCTTTCTGAACTCCCTCGACCATCCGAGCTTCCATAATACCATCCGAACTTCTCTGACAATGAGCTTCTCCATTCATCTACCGGACTGCTCCAAATGCTCTCTGGGCTTCACTATCAGCCAATTTTCTATAGTAATCGACTATTCTCCAAATCCCTTCCAGACTTCTTCCGGCCACAGACGACTCTACTCCAAACTTCTTTCGAACTTCGTCAATGTTCGAGCTTCTCCGACAATGGGATTTCTACAGTAACCAGACTCCATCCAAATTTTTACGATGGTCGACCACATTCTGAATTCCATCCGAGCTCCTACGAGAACCGAATTTCAGTCGAACTCCTATAATGGATGGATCCCAGATGAATTTCGACAACGAAAGGGCTCCACCAGTCGGATCTCTACTCCGAACTTCTACTGCAGGCGGTCTACTCCAAATCTCTATTGTAAGCGAATTCCATCCGAGCCTCTACTGTAAATAAATTTCTTCCGAACTTCGATTACAGGCAGACTTCAGTCGAGCTTCTTCATAGCTGGATCCCAGTCGAGCTCCTACAGTGGGCGGATCTCAAACGAGCTTCTACAACGGGACAGGCTCCACCGACCAGATTACTACTCCGAGCTTCCACGATAACTGATCTTCGATCGAGCTTTTACAATAAGCGGCCTCCTTTCAGCCTTCTATAAGAATCAGACTCCGTCTGAACTTTCAAAGCGGATGGATTTCAGACGAACTTCTACAACAGACGGGCTCCAGCAGCTAGATTTCTACAACGATCGATCGCATCCGGTGTCTGCTGTACCTCCCTAGCCATCAACCTTCAATAGCATCAGTCGGACTTCAACAACGCCAACCGGACTTCCACAGGATCCTCCAGATCCCTCCAGCAGATGAACCTCCCCAATGCCATTCGAAGCCCACTGCCGACCGACCCTCTGTCAGATTCCTCATGAAACCAAACTTCTCCAACAGAAAATCTCCATTCGAGCTTCTACAGTAGATGACTCCCACCTGCAGCATCAGCGCTCTAGGCATCCAACAATAGTAGACCCATCAGCAATCTCAGAAACATCCGAGCTTCTCCTAGATTGATGAGACAGAGAGCCATTCCACTCCATCAGACATCCCAATCGAGCTTCAGCCGACAGATCCGAACTCTCTGACAAGTCACGACAATGGCCACTACCCTACTCCACTCTTTGTAACGGATTCCGCGTGGCTCCACCACTCTCTGACAAGTCACGATAACGGGCACCACTCCACTCTCCGTAACAAACTCCACGTGGCCCTGAACGGCTCCTTGACGCTACTACTCTCCATAACAAACTCCACGTGGCCCTGAACGGCCCCCTAACGCCACTACTCTCGGTAACAAACTCCGCATGGCCCTGAACGGCCCACTACCAGGCGGTTACAGATGTTGCTATCAATTAGTTACACTCTCCGTCTATAAAAAGGGACCCCCAGATACGTTCTTCTCTAAGATCTAAACTCTATCTCGAAACTCTGCCAAAATCTCATTTAAGCATTCCATTTCTGTTGAAGCAGAGTACTGACTTGAGCGTCGGAGGGTCTTGCCGGAGCACCCCCAACTCCGATTTAGACTTTCTTTGCAGGTCCTGGTGGCGGCCGCAGTCATCTCAACTCTAGCTTCTCCGGCGTCGGTGGAATTCTGCACCAACAGAATTGACGCTAGAGGAAGGGTGCGTGTGTCTTCGCAGTACCCTTGTTCTTTAAGAAATGCTCAACGGGACTGTCTCCGATCATCCTCTCCGACATCTTCTTCTCCTTTTCCTACCAGATCTCCACCTGATGCCTCCCTGAAAGGCATCCGCCAGGCGATCCATGGCCTCTGTGGCCAGATCTCAATGGGCTCCGCAAGCTCCGGCCTCGTCTCCAGTTTTCCAAGCTCCTCCTCCTCCGACAGCGGCAGTTGGCATGGAGCAGTTCGACTTGCTGGTTTAGCAGATCAGGTGTCTCACCAAAGCGGTGTAGGCCATGCAGCAGTAGCCGCAGCAGCTGCAGGCATCAATGCAGTTGGAAAGAGAATCGTCAGAGTTCCAAAATTCGGCGATCGGGTGGGCCACTTGGGCAAGTCGCCCCGTCTTCCCCGAAAAGGGGAAGCAGAAGATGGAGAGCCCACCATCCGATCACGATTCCACCCCCAGAGAGTTCCTACCTCCATTCCACCTGAAGACCCTCGAGACTCGCAGTCGAGAGGACCTCCTGGATCAAAAATTTTGGGAGATGAATCGACGGATCGAAGAGCTCCGCCATGCTCCCACTGCTTACGGTGAGGACATCTGCACTGACCATCCTTTCTCTCAAATGATCATGCAGGAGCCAATCCCACCGAACTTCAAGCTCCCCCAATTAGAGAGCTACGATGGGACCTCAGATTCGATTGACCACCTGGAGGCCTTCCAGATAATGATGCTGCTCCATAGCATGCCAGACACCATCCTGTGCCGAGCTTTCCCATCTACCTTGAAGGGAGCAGCAAGAAATTGGTACTCGATACTGAAGTTGGGTACTATCTTCTCCTTTGATCAGATGAGCCACCAGTTCATTGCTCATTTCGTCAGCAGCTGACGTCCCCAGAGAGGTTCGGAGTCCCTCATCAATATCAAGCAAAAGGAGAGAGAATCCATCCGAGCTTACGTCAACCGTTTTAACATCGCCGTATTGGAGGTCCGGAACTTGGACCAATCAGTCGCGATGGCCGCCCTGAAGGACGGTCTTCAAAAAAATGATCTTCTATTTTCTCTAGAGAAGAAGTACCCCAGTAACTTTGCTGATTTACTGGCTTGGGCCAAAGGATATGCTCGAGCAGAAGAAGCCTTCAAGATGAAGGACGAGGAGGCCGCAAAGGAGTGGCAGGCGGGAGACTCCAGCAAGCCCGCAGTTGAAAAAGGGCCAAGTGAAGCTCGACCACATTCTTGAACTTCCTCCAGACAAAAGCGTGTCCAGACTCCTCCCCAGGCTCATAGGCAGAGAAGCCCAGATCGTAGAGTTCGACGGGGCTCTCCCCCAGAAAGATTCCACAGCTACGCCCCTCTCAACGCATCGAAAACCTAAGTGCTAATGGAGGTTAGGGAACAGCTGCCAAGGCCAGAAAGAATGCGCACACACCCCAAGAAGCATAATCCTAACAAGTTCTGCCTCTATTATCGTGACCATGGCCACGACACGGAGGAGTGCATTCAGCTCTGAGATGAGATCGAGGAGCTCATTAGACGAGATTGGCTCGACAAATTCATTCGACATCGATCTGAAGGTAGGGAAGATCGGTCGAGGGCCCTGCCGCAACCGAAGCTACCAAGGAGGGAGGAGCAGCCTGAAGATCGGCCTCCAATTGGGATTATCAACTCCATCTCTAGAGGACCCCGATGGGGAGCAGACCTTCCGTGGTTGTAGGATTCAAAAAATCTATGAATGTATTACCAATAACTTTGCCTTAAATAAAAATTTCTTTCATATTTGCATATCTTTTCTTTTGGCATGAGCTCATAACGACAGGGAGTAGCTCCTTCCGAGAATCAAAACTAAGCATGTTAGGAACATGAGGAGAACCTCATCCTAACATGAGCAAAGTCAAAGGCCCGATTATTTAAAGACCGGATGGGAGGAGAGGTCCTTACAATGGCCCTTATGTGCCCCCACAGCCATGTTAGGAACAGGAGGAGAACCTCATCCTAACATGAGCAAAGTTGAAGGTCCGATTATTTAAAGATCGGATGGGGGGAGAGGCCCTTACAACGGCCCTTATGCGCCCCCACAGCCATGTCAGGAATAGAAGGAGAACCTCGTCCTAACATGAGCAAAGTCGAAGGCCCGATTATTTAAAGATCGGATGGAGGGAGAGGCCCTTACAACGGCCCTTATGTGCCCCCACAGCCATATTAGGAATAGGAAGAGAATCTCATCCTAACATGAGCAAAGTCGAAGGTCCGATTATTTAAAGATCGGATGGAGAGAGAGGCTCTTACAATGGCCTTTATGTACCCCCACAGCCATGTTAGGAATAGGAGAAGAACCTCATCCTAACATGAGCAAAGTCGAAGGCCCAATTATTTAAAGACCGGATGGGGGGAGAGGCCCTTATGTGCCCCCACAGTCATGTTAGGAACAGGAGGAGAACCTCGTCCTAACATGAGCAAAGTCGAAGGCTCAGTTATCTAGAGACCGGATGAGGGGAGAGGACCTTACAACGATCCTTATGTGCCCCCACAGCCATGTTAGGAACAGAAGGAGAATCTCATCCTAACATGAGCAAAGTCGAAGGCTCGATTATCTAGAGATCGGATGAGGAGAGAGGCCCTTGCGATGGCCCTTACGTGCCCCCACAGTCCTGTTAGGAATAGGAGGAGAACCTCGTCCTAACATGGGTTGAAATTGACTGTATTGGGAACAGGAGGAGAATCTCATCCGGACACAAATGAAGACCCGATCGATCAAGGTCAGACGAGGGGGAAAGCCTCCTCAATGGCTCCTCTACACTCCCACGACCCTGTTAAGAGTAGAGGGGAACCCTCACTTGAACATAAAAAAAAAAGGAGGAGATGAAAAGGGAAAGCGACAAACTACACCAGTGATAAGTGAAAAATAAACTACATCAAAGATACAAGAGATCTCATCTCAATAAGGAAGGAGACTCTTATCAAAAATCCTCAGTCTCTAAGAGAGAACTCAACACAGGCCGAGAAAAAATTGACTTCTTCAAGATAACGAGAAGTTCGGGCCCCCAAGCTCGAGCATCGGGAGGAAGCGTCAAACTCAAATAGCCTCGAAAAGACCTACAATCATGAACAAAAAAGGCAAATCAACACGACGACGATCAGGAACCTTCAAACAATGTCGACATCGAACAAGACAAAAGACAAAAAAAAAGTTCAGTAAACGATGACTTAATGCAAGAATGGATAAGGTAATGGAAAATTTTCTTTTCATTTTATTAGTGAAGCGTACATTACAAAGCTTGGAAAGTCAAAAAAAAGAAAAACAACAAGAAAAAAAAATGAATACATAGAAGAATGAAAGATAAAAGAAGCTCTAAGGAAGCTCGACTTCTTCCGACTTCGAGCTCTCGGTTCCAGTTCTTATTAGGGATTGCTTTAAGTTTTCGACTTCTTCTTCCAGTTCCATCTTTCTTAGCAGCATCTCCTGATACATCTAGTGGAACCGTCGGCTTTTGCCCTCCGACTCTCGAAGCCTCTTCCTCAGGACCTCGAACTCCGCCTTGACATCCTTGACCGCTTGCTGCTCGTGGGTCAGCTGAATCTTCAGCCACTGCAGTTCGGCCTTCTCTCGTCCAAGGGCAACAGACAGTTCTTCCATGGTCCCCCTCAAGGAGCGGAGCTCGTCGGAGCCTTGTGCAGAGGCGAGCTGGACTCTCTCAGACAACTACCTCTGAAGGCGGACAACTTCATCGGTCGCCATCTTGAACTTCCTTCGGTAGTCCTCTACTTGCTCGCACCAGCCGACTCGGTAGGCGTTGTAGTTCACCTCGACATCCTACAGCTGCTTCTGAAGGTCGGAGAGTTTTCTCGACCAGTCTCGATCGCGATCGGCTTGAATTGTGAGCCAAGATGAGCTCCCTTCCAACTGGTCGATCTTCTCCTGTGCAGCTGCCAGCTCAACTTCAAAAGAGCTGATCTTGGAAGTCTGAGTCCAAGATCGATCGCTGGCGTATTTTCGGAGTTCCTCAAGCTCTGCCACAAAGTCAGCCTTCCTCAGGGTGTATTCCATAAAACCCTTTTTGTGAAGGTCCCGAAATCGAGTAGCCTCCGCAGTGACTTCCGAATGGATCTTCCTCAGTCGGTGAAGTTCGTCATCCAGCTTCTTGGATTTCTTCGTTAAGTGACGAACTTTCCTTCTGAGGTCCCAGATCATCGACTTCAGAGGAATCCCCTGTGGTAGGGGAAGGGCTTCGGCAGGGCACTGTCGTTGGGAGACAAGAGCGCCACAACTCAAATTAGTGCAAGAAGACAAAAGAGAAGGAAAAAAAATGTAGAAGAAGAAAAAGGAGCTCTCTATAGAGAAGAATCCTGATTTTATTGATTAAATAGTTATTAAGTACAAGAGAACAAAGAAAAGTTCCCACAAAGGAAAAATACAAAATTAGAGGTTTCGAACCTCTGGGACAAAAGTGGAGGAGCTCGGCGCCTCCAGAAGGTCGGTAGCGGCAGCCGTAGCGGTCGAAGAGGTCCCGATTGGAGGAGGACCGACAGCGACTTTGGAAGGTCCGGCTTCATCGTCGGATGCCTCATCTAGAAAGTCGAGATCTAGTTTGGAAAATTTTTCGGCCACCTTCTCTTGGCAGAGCTCGAAACCCTTGATAAAGGCATCCTGGCCGAACTGGACCTGCAGATCTTCCATCTCAGAGGAGGTCTTGAACTCCTCCACCACTCGGGCCCCTGCCTCCGAGACTAGGGATGGGATCTGCGCCTTCAGCTCGGAGACCTATGCCCTCAGTTCGGAGACCTCGACCTCTGCCTTCTTTCTTTCCTCCTCCAAGGCGGCCCTCAGATAGGATGAGGTTTGTCTCTCCTTCTGCAGTGCCTCCTGGAGGCTTGTGACCTCGACGATCTTCTCCTCGAGATGGGCGGCCTCAGCCAGGCGACCTTCCTCCGCCCGGGCTGCCTCCCTCTTGGCGATCTTCATCGCCTCGACGTTGGTGATGAGCTGGTGTCCAATCTGCAAGAGAGGCTGGGGAGTCAATATAAAGACTAAGGAGTAAACTAAGTAAAGAAACAAGAAGAAGAAAAAAGTGAATTGACCTACCTCGAGAAAAGATCTCAGAGAGTCCCAGACCTGCAACTCAGGATCAGCAAGGACGATCCTGTGGACGACCTCAGGTAGAATGCACCCTTCGACCAGTCTCTTTATTAAATCTCTATAGTTGAAGGGATTTTCTCCCAGATCTTCCTCGAAGCCACCGGCCCCCTCGATGGCAGCCTTGCGGCTGCGGCTCTTGCGGGCCAAGGACTTCTTCCTCCTCCTTTCGGCCCCCGGTGCCCCCTCAGGACGAGCCTCTGGAGTGGGAACCTCGATCGGGGGGCTTCGTGAAGAGGCTCGAGGGACTTCGAGCTCGACTTCAGAGGGGGCATCGACGGCAACAGCCACCTGAGCAGGCACGGCCGAGGTCGTCTCTTCTGTCCTGGCTCTCTTTGCCGACCTCGAAGTCGCGGCACCTTTTCTCTTATGGGTCTTGAGACCCTGGGCTAACCTCTGAGCCACGCCTGTGTCCATGTCTGCAATAAAAGAAGATCGACACGGATCAAAAATAGGATAAGAGAAAGGAGAAGCAAAAAAAATAAAATAAAATAATATATATATATATATAATAATGATAGTACCGACAGGGTCAAGAAGGCTCAGGCCGATGTTGAACAAGAGTTGTTCCTTCAGAAGTTCAGAGAGGAGGGGGCTGGATAGGCCTTGAGCTTATTGGAGGCTTCGAGGTCATCCCTTTCCAAGCTAGAAGCCCGACGGACGGAATCCCTCAGAGAGCCCCAGGGGGGTAATCCTAGCTCCAAGTTCGGGCATCGGACGTAGAAGAACCTCTCCTTCCAGTTGTGGATAGAAGAGGGGGCACCTTTCAATAACCCCTTTCTACCAAACTGGAGGGAGAAGTACCACCAGTTTTTTGTCGAAGGATGATGCTTGAAAGTATAGAAATTCCTAAACAGGAAAAGGGTTGGCTGAACTTTGGCTAGGCAACAGAGGGAAAGAAATCCTATCAGAAATCTAAAGGAGTTTGGCGCTACAGAAACTAAAGAAATGTTTAAAAAGCAGAAGAGAGCGATGACAAAAGACGAGAGCGAAAGTCGAAGTCCGACACGGAAAGCTTCTTGGTATAAACAGAAGCAGCCAGGGGGAGGAGCGTTGGCCCAGCCAGTCGGCTCGGGAAGCTCCAGCTCATACTCTGGAGAAACTCCATACTGAATCCTAATCAGTGAGAGCTCCTCTAGAGTCAGAGAGCTGGGGATGGTGTCTGGTATAAAGATCGAACGAGGTTCATCTATAGAACTGAGATTTTGGAGAGCTGGGACGGACGAACTCCTAGAACTGCTAGAGGAGGAAGTGCTGGAAGACATTATGAATCGAGCAAAAATTCTAAAAATTCTAAAAAAATTGAAAAAAAATAAGAAATGAGAAGTTCGTGGAAAATCGAACAGGCGGAATGTAACAGAAAAAAAATGGAAGAAGAACAGCAAGAGAAAAAGCAAAGAGGGAAGTTCTGGAACTAACCTAGGTTAGTCCGAGAAGTGCAGAGATGTGGAGATGAAAAATGACTCGAAGAATGCCTAAGGTCGAAAAAGATACTGAGGAAGGACGAAATTCTCAGGAAGAAGAAGGGCACCAACAGGACTCTCAAGCAAAGTGAAATCCCTAGAAAGGGGGAGCGGGTCTAAATAGGCAACAGGGCCCGACGCAGTAATGATTGCGGATCTCCTCTGGCCGACCTGCACTCGCCGCGTGTCCCACTCACCATGGCAGGCAGCTGAAAATGGCTGACAGCTGATAAAATCATTATTGCACCATGCCTAGAGTAACGCTCCAGTAGAAATTTTGAAAAAAAATTTTCGGATCACCTCGATTTGAAAAGGCATCAACGTGCCAAATGCCAAAATATCTAGAAACCATCGAGTGCGAAAATCAAGGGAGGCAACTTTGGCTGTGAAAATTTCTCTGTACTTCCTTCATTCAGAATCCAAACTCGAAAGTAGAGGGACTGGTGTTGGGTATAAAATACCCCAAGCCAAAGTTTGTAAAAGGCCGACCCTTCCTGGGCTTTTCCAGCTTCCGACCTTGTGTGGCATCTTTCTGAACTTTCTCGACCGTCTGAGCTTCCATAATATCATCCGGACTTCTCCAACAATGAGCTTCTCTATTCATCTACTAGACTGCTCCAAATGCTCTCTGGGCTTCACTATCAGTCGATTTTCTATAGTGATCGACTATTCTCCAAATCCCTTCCAGACTTCTTCCGGCCACGGACGACTCTACTCCAAACTTCTTCCAGACTTCGTCAATGTCCGAGCTTCTCCAACAATGAGATTTCTTTTGTGATCCAGGTGGTGTGCCCAAGGCCCAGGGGACCAAGGCTAAGGCCAAGGTCCATCATTCATGAGGGCTTCATGGAGGCTCTAGGGCTAGTTGGGCCCTAGGTTGAAAGGCTATAGGCCTTTCGGGTTCTTGAGGTCTAGGTTATGTGGGCCTCAAGGGACCAACTCTTTATGGGCCAGGTCTGGGCTCAGGATAGGTGAGATTAGGTCGAGTCATGGGTGTACATGATCTTGGGTTAACCTAATCTCCCATAAAGTTGGTCAAGGGAGTTTTGGGTTTGGGTCACTTGACCCTGTGTTTATATATACATGCACTGTATAGGTTTGATTAAGCCAAGGAATATGAAAACTCTTTCTTCCAAGTCTCTCTCTCTCTTCTCCCTCTCTCTCCAGCTATTCTCCATGCCCCAGGAGCAAAAAATCATAGGGTTTCTTTCCGCCAGGTCCATAGAAGGCAGGAAAAGCAGGGGAGGCGCTAGCCCCTCCCCTTTGTGCTGCCAACTCTCTCTCTCTTCTCCCTCTCTTGCAGCCACCCAAACATCAGGTCCAAGACTTGAAATCTCTTGCTATGAGGTTGGTACAAGTTTCTCTCAGATCTGGAGTTGATTTGAGGTCGTTTGAGGTATGGGTGAGATCTCCATCAATAGATCTACAGGAAAGGCTGCAGTAGGATAGATCTGCAAGGTCTGGTTCTATCTACCTTCTTCCTTATCTAGAATATCCTGATTCAAGATCTATAAATTGGAAGACCTCAGTCCAGGCCTGATCTAGTTGGGTATCAGATCTTGGATTTTTTAGAGGTGATCTTAGAGGCATTCTTCATCTGGAACAAAAGGCTGATGAAGAAGACAGCACCAGGCTGATTTCATCAAGGGCCTTCGATCGAGTCCAGAAGTCTCCAGATTTGTTCGTTGCTGGTTCTGCTGCACTCAAGGTCCATGGGAGGAGCCAGGATCATGCTCCAATAGTTGGTATTAGAGCCACGATGGTGAGGAAGTGGTTCCAAGCACGAGAAGTTGAAGATCCCAAGTGCTGAAAATTTTTAGCAAGGTACCATCAAGGTATATTCTACACTTCTTGATTTTATATTACTTGTTTGACTTGGATCCAGTCATGGACAGTAATATGAAGGTTGATTTCAAGAAGTTTGATGACAAGAAAAATTTTTTCATGTGAAAAATCCGGATGGAGGATCTTCTGGTGCAAGCAGATCTGGATCAGGCTTTGGATGAGAAGCCTGAGGGAATGACAGATAGACAGTGGGCATCGTTGGAGAAGAAAGCATGCTCGGTGATCAGAAGATGTTTGGCGGATGCGACGTTGTATTCGGTGCTGGAAGAAAAGACCCTAAAGGGCCTTTGGTCGAAGTTGCACACCATATATATGGGGAAGAATATGTGCAATAAGCTAATGCTGAAGAAGAGGTTGTATAGTCTTCAGATGCAGGAGGGATCTGATGTGATTGGCCACATTCAGAGGTTCGACCAGTTGTGCACGGAGTTGATGAATATCGGGGTGAAGCTGGATGAGGAGGACAAGTCTCTGTTGCTTTTGTGTTCACTGTCAGGATCATATGACTCTTTGGTGACTACACTGCTCTACGGTAAGGAGACTCTGGAATATGAGGACATGGTCTTGGTGCTGAGGTCTAATGAGTAAAGGAAAAAGTTGACCAGAGATCGGGCTCCCCAGGAGGGTTTGGCAGTAGGGAAGAGGACAGGTAGAGGCAGAGGCAGGAGCAAGTCCAGGGGGCGGTCCAAGTCTAGGAAGGGAAAGAAAGAGATGAAATGCTTCAAGTACAACGAGTTCGGGCACTTCAAGCGAGAATATCCATTATGGAAGAGCAAGAAGGGAGAAAGAAGTGGCTCAGAATCAGTGAGTGCAATTGCTGGGCAGCAGGTGGAGGATGATCTACTTGTGGTATCAGATGGTCCCAGGCATTACACAGAGGAGTGGACACTAGACTCTGCGTGCTCACATCACTACACACCACACAGGTCTTGGTTTGCGACATACACCAAGACAGATGAGGGATCAGTTACTCTAGGCGACAATCATCCTTGCAAGGTGGCTGGGATAGGGACAGTCAGGGTGAGGATGTTTGATGGGATTGTGAGGACATTGACAAATGTAAAGCACGTCCCGGAGCTGAAAAAGAATCTGGTGTCACTAGGCTACTTGGAGCGCAGTAGATATAGCTTCAGTAGTAGGGCTAGAAGCAGAGTATTAAACATCTCCAATGGAGCTATGGTGGTGATGAGAGGCAGGAGGTTGGACAATAACCTCTATCGCATGGAGGGATCTGTGGTGACTGAAGAGTCTGATGCAGCAGCTGCAGCACAGGACCAGCAGGGGGCTTACAGGATGTGGCACTACCGCCTAGGCCACATGGGTGACAAGGGGCTGAGGGAGTTGAACAGGAGAGGACTCATCTCTGATATGGAGGATGGTGCTACAGGGGAGATCTGTGAGCCTTGCCAGATGGAAAAATAGAGGAGAGTTCAGTTCAACATCAGTACAACCCGCAGTGCAGCCCCTCTGGAGTTAGTACACACGGATGTGTGGGGACCAGCCCTAGTTTCAGCTAGGAATGGGGCCAGATATTTCATGACCCTGATTGATGATTTCTCAAGAAAATTTTGGATTTACTTCATGAGAGAGAAGTCAGAGGTCTTCACCAAGTTCAAAATCTGGAGAGCTGAGGTGGAGAAGGAGCAGGGGAGGAGCGTGAAGTGTTTGAGGTCAGACAATGGTGGGGAGTACACCAGCAGAGAGTTCTAGGACTACTATGAGGAGTGTGGGATCAGGAGACACTTCTCAGTTAAGGGGACTCCACAGCAGAATGGGGTGGCCGAGAGGATGAACAGAACACTTCTGGAAAAGGCACGATGCATGAGGCTGCAGGCAGGGCTTCCAAAGGAGTTCTGGGTTGACACAGTTGACGCAGCAGGTTACTTGGTCAATCGGTCACCTCACACCAAGTTGGATGGCAGGCTTCCAGAGGAGGTGTGGTCTGGGAGGACAGTTGGGCTGGGCCATCTATGGGTACTTGGGTGTACGGCCAATGTGCACATTGGAGCTGGTGAGCGGAGCAAGCTAGACGCCAGATCACGCAAGACGGTGTTTCTAGGCTATCCGCGAGGAGTTAAGGGATACAGGCTGTGGGATCCCTTGGAAAAGAAGGTCGTCATTAGTCGGGATGTGACTTTTGACAAGGAGTCAGTCCTATGGAGGTGAGCAGGCATAGAGGAGCAGCAGGAGGAGGTCCAGCAGGGCACTGCTGGACAGCTTACTTTTTTTATTTTGCCTCTTGCAGGTACTATAGGAGGACATGACATTCAGGTGGAGAACCTACCTAAGGTGTCTCCATAGGTGGAGAGAACTTGGACGGATGATCGAGGCAGAGAGGTCCAGCAGGAGCGAGCTGGATCGAGGACTGATATCAGTGTTGCCCTACACAAGCCCAAGAGAACCATCAGGCAACTGGACCGATATGGCTTCAAGGAGATGCTGTCATATGTCCTGGTGATAGCGAATGGAGACCCATATACATATCAGGAGGCTATTGAGAGCCAGGACAGAGAGCGGTGGGTCCAGGCGATGTCCGAGGAGATGCAGTCTCTCTACCAGAACCAGACATGGCGATCGGTGCAGTTGCCACAGGGGAAGAGGCCCATTGGCTGCAAATGGGTCTACAGTCGCAAGAAAGGGCCTTCAGAGCAGGGAGGTATCAAATTCAAGATGAGGTTAGTGGCCAAGGGATACTCCCAGAAGGAAGGCATCGACTTCAGCGAGATCTTCTCTCCCGTCGTCAGACATACTTCCATCAGAGTGTTGCTAAGCATTGTAGCAGCTCAGGATTTAGAGTTGGAGCAGATGGATGTCAAGACGGCGTTCCTCCATGGGCATTTGGAGGAGAGAATTTATATGGAGCAGCCACCCGATTTCAGGGATCCAAGATCAAAGGGAAAGGTTTGTTTGTTGCAGAAGTCGCTGTACGGGCTAAAGCAGTTGTCGAGGCAATGGTACAAATGGTTCGACTCCTATGTGCATAGCATTGGACTTTCCAGGTGCAAGTTTGATCCCTGTGTTTATGTTCAGTCTCTTGAGGATGGTTCTAGGGTGTTCCTACTCTTGTATGTGGATGACATGCTTATAGCATGCCAGAGTAGGAAGGTTGTGCAGGATCTGAAGGCATCCTTATCTCGAGAGTTTGAGATGAAGGATTTGGGCCCTGCAAGGAAGATCCTAGGCATGGAGATTTTCAGAGACCAAGCCCAGAGGGTGCTGCATCTATCTCAGGGGGGCTACATACAGAAGGTCTTAGAGAGGTTCGGGATGAAGGGAGCAAAGCCGGCGGCGCTGCCACTTGCCGGTCACTTCAGACTCTCGAAGACCATGGCACCACAGACTGAGGTGGAGGCTTAGGAGATGGAGACGGTTCCTTATGCTTTAGGAGTTGGGAGCTTGATGTATGCGATGGTCTGTTGTAGGCCAGACATCGCTCATGCAGTGAGTCAGGTTAGCAGGTTCATGGCGCAGCCTGGCAGGGAACACTGGAGAGCTCTAAAGTAGATATTCAGATACCTGACGGGTTCAGTTGGAGTTGGCATCTGCTACGGACAGCGAGGAGGTACAGTGGGATACTCTGACATATCCAGGGAGGCTCAGGGGCTGATTGGCAATTATGTAGATGCAAACTTCGGTGGAGATGTGGATACCCGGAGGTCTACGACAGACTTCATCTTTAGCCTGTATGGAGGTCCTATTTCTTGAAGATCGAGTCTGCAGCCTATCACGGCCCTATCAACTACAGAGGCAGAGTACATCGGGCTGACAGAAGCAGCTAAGGAGGTAATTTGGCTGAAGGGTTTGTTGACGGAGATTGGCCTTACTCAGGAGGCCATTAGAGTGCACTGTGACAGCCAGAGTGCACTTCTATTAGCACAGAACTCAGTCTATCATGCAAGGACAAAGCACATCGACATTCGGTATCATCAGATCAGGGAGCTTATGGAGGATGGTGAGGTGGAGCTGGTAAAGGTACACACCAAGGAGAACCCAGCTGATGCACTTACGAAGGTACTTCCACGGGATAGCTTTCAGAGATGTGTTGAGCTGATTCGGCTGATGGATAGAGTGGAGCTGGTTGAGGTCTTGGGACACCAAGGTGGAGATTGTTGTGATCTAGGTGGTGTGCCCAAGGCCCAGGGGACCAACGCTAAGGCCAAGGTCCATCATTCATGAGGGCTTCATGGAGGCTCTAGGGCTAGTTGGGCCCTAGGTTGAAAGGCTATGGGCCTTTCGGGTTCTTGAGGTCTAGGTTATGTGGGCCTCAAGGGACCAACTCTTTATGGGCCAGGTCTGGGCCCAGGATAGGTAAGATTAGATCAAATCATGAGTGTACATGGACTTGGGTTAACCTAATCTCCCATAGAGTTGGTCAAGGGAGTTTTGGGTTTGGGTCACTTGACCTTGTATTTATATATACATGCACTGTATAGGTTTGATTAAGCCAAGGAATATGAAAACTCTTTCTCCCAAGTCTCTCTCTCTCTTCTCCCTCTCTCTCCAGCTATTCTCCATGCCCCAGGAGCAAGAAACCCTAGGGTTTCTTGCCGTCAGGTCCATAGAAGGTAGGAAAAGCAGGGGAGGCGCTAGCCCCTTCCCTTTGTGCCGCCATCTCTCTCTCTTCTCCCTCTCTTGCAGCCACCCAAACATCAAGTCCAGGATTTGAAATCTCTTGTTACGAGGTTGGTACAAGTTTCTCTCAGATCTAGAGTTGATCTGAGGTCGTTTGAGGCATGGATGAGATCTCCATCAACAGATCTACAAGAAAGGCTGTAGCAGGACAGATCTACAAGGTCCGGTTCTATCTACCTTCTTTCCTATCTAGAACATCCCGATTTGAGATCTATAAATTGGAAGACCTTAGTCCAGGCCTGATCTGATTGGGTACTAGATCTTGGATTTTTTAGAAGTGATCTTAGAGGCATTCTTCATCTGGAACGAAAGGCTGACGAAGAAGACAGCAACCAGACTGATTTCGTCAAGGGCCTTCGATCGAGTCCAGAAGTCTCCAAATTTGTTCGTTGCTGGTTCCGCTGCACCCAAGATCTATGGGAGGAGTTGGAATCATGCTCCAATAATTTCTATAGTAAGCAAACTTCATCCAAGTTTCTACGGCGGTCGACCACGTTCCAGATCCCATCCGAGCTCCTACGAGAATCGGATTTCAGCCGAACTCCTACAGTGGATGGATCCCAGATGAATTTTGACAATGAAAGGGCTCCACTAGCCAGATCTCTACTCTGAACTTCTACTGCAAGCAGTCTACTTCGGATCTCTACTGTAAGCGAATTTCATCCGAGCCTCTACTGTAAATAAATTCCTTCCGAACTTCTATTACAGGCAAACTTCAGCCGAGCTTCTTCATAGCCGGATCCCAGCCGAGCTCCTACAGTGGGCGGATCCCAGACGAGCTTCTACAATGGGACAGGCTCCACCGGCCAGGTCACTACTCCGAGCTTCTATGACAACTGATCTTCGATCGAGCTTCTACAATAAGCGGCCTCCTTTCAGCCTTCTACAAGAACCGGACTCCATCTGAACTTCCATAGCAGATGGATTTCGGACGAACTTCTACAACAGACGGGCTCCAGCAGCTGGATTTCTATAATGGTCGACCGCATCCGGTATCTGCCATACCTCCCCAGCCATCAACCTTCAATAGCATCAGCCCAACTTCAACAACGCTAATCGAACTTCCACAGGATCCTCCAGACCCCTCCAACGAACGAATCTCTCCAATGCCATCCGAAGCCCACTGTCGACCGACCTTCTGCTGGATTCCTCATGAAATCAGACTTCCCCAACAGAAAGTCTCCATTCGAGCTTCTATAGTAGATGACTCCCGTCTGCAGTATCAGCACTCTAGGCACCCAACAATAGTAGACCCATCAGCAACCTCAAAAATATCCGAGCTTCTCCTAGATTGATGAGACAGAGAGCCATTCCACTCCATCAGACATCCCAGCCGAGCTTCAGCCGACAGATCTGAACTCTCTGGTAAGTCACGACAATGGCCACTACCCTACTCCACTCTCTGTAATGGATTCCGCGTGGCTCCATCACTCTCTGGCAAGTCACGACAATGGGCACCACTCCACTCTCCGTAACAAACTCCATATGGCCCTGAACGACCCTCTGACACCACTACTCTCCGTAACAAACTCCACGTAGCCCTGAACGGCCCCTTGACGCCACTACTCTCCGTAACAAACTTTGCATGGCCCTAAACTGCCCATTATCAGGCGATTACAGACGTCACTGTCAATCAGTTATGCTCTTCGTCTATAAAAAGGGACCCCCATATACGTTCTTCTCTAAGCTCTAAACTCTATCTCGAAACTCTGCCAAAATCTCATTTGAGCATTCCATTTCTATTGAAGCAGAGTACTGACTTGAGCATCGGAGGATCTTGCCGGAGCACCCCCAACTCTGGTTTAGACTTTTTTTGCAGGTCCCGATGGCGATTGCGGTCATCTCAACTCCAGCTTCTTTGGCGTCGGTGGAATTCTGCACCAACAACACTCAAATCAGATTTTATGTTCAACACATGAACAATCTGATTTTTAGGATAAGTATCTCCTACTTTTTTTTTTTCTTCCTCTCTTCCTTTCTATTTTTCTTTCCCTTTTCCTTTCTATTTTCACTTTAGATTTTTTTCACCTCTTCCTCACCTAATCCCATGTCTAAAACTATTTTTGGATGAATTTTATGCCATATGGGGCACCACTTAAATAAAGGATGAACGGGCGCCACACAAGATATCAAAGGGCACCAACTCTTGGTGTCCCAACTCCCTTACACACTCCATATTAATTTTTTGCTTGTAATTCCATAGGTTAAGGCATGGAAAATAAAGTGTTTTACCTACAGAAAGACTCTTCCTTTGCTAGAAAAAATTTGAACACCGTAATATGGTGCATAGAAAGGGAGAACACGTGAAATAATTAGGAGTCCTTAACTCTTAAGACTCTAACTTATCCAATGCATAAAAGTGGCATCCCATAATATTTGGCATGCAAACTCCTTCCAGAAGAAGGACTCTCCTTCCTCTTCTGCACTTATAATCTCAAGAGACATCTGATGTCATGAGAAAATAATAAACACATAGAAATTAATAGAAGGAAATAAGAGTCCACGTAGAAATGGACTCTTCCATTTCAATGCCAAAAATGGGGTGTCCCATATTTATTTTGGCATGGAGTTCCTTCCAAGAGAAGGACTTCACTTTCTCTTCCACATCCCACATCCTAAGGCTCCATCTGATGGTGCACAAAATTAAGGAATGCATAGAACATGTAAGAAAATTAAGAGGAGTGGAAGAGGACTCCTCTCCTTAAATCCAAAATAAATATGACACCACCTTTAATTTTTCATGTGGTTTTGATGTGGAGATGATGGATTTAAATGGAACTCTTCTATTAAAAATCAGATAAGCCACCTATTTAAAAATAGATTCAAACCCAATCACATTAGGTCAAGGCAACAAGTCTAGGTTAGCACAAACAACTTTGCACTGAACCCAATTGGAAACTTGGGTTAATTCATGTATTAACAATTCAATTAACTCATTGAATTTATAATAAATTCAAATAGATTAGATCAAGATCAAATTTCTATTGTGTATGATCCATTAGGTTCAAATATAGCCAGCAGTGGATCCAAACTCTCGATGTAATCCTAATCTGATTGGATTAGGTCAGCTCGAGAGTCCTAATCAACTAGGATTCTTCCTAATTGATTCTTGAATTAAATATTTTTAATTATGATGAATTCACAAGTCAAGATTGACATCTAGCAATGTATTATGACTATCTGAAAGATTTTAAAATTTGATAAAAATATCAAAATTATCCTTCTGTAGTGAGTTATCATGTAATTCAATCTTTCGATCATACAACATCCCGAAAAGATCATGGGTATGAAAATATGTCAAACCCAAATACTTAACCATATGTATCTCGATCTGATGATGATGACTCGATTGATGAACCAGTAGAAATCTTTTCTACTATTCATCCCTGCTCTGGCTAGAGATATTTAGAGTCACCATCCTATGAAATCACATAGGATGTTCTCTCCTCTTATAAGGAGTGATCGATTCCTTGTTGACCACTCACAACCTCCATGCACACCTTGCCATACCTAGAATATCTTATATACATCTCAAAGTGGTATGCTAGAGAATAAACCAAAGTAAAGATTCATGCATATAAGGTACCATGGTGATCTCAGGTCAAAGGATCACATGCACCACTCCCACTGAAGAACCATCTGTCGACATGCTGTAAGGCTCCATCAGATGTTCTTCCTGCGGGTCAGTTCAGTGAACTCATTCTCTAATGAACTCCTACATCCTTGTATTAGTGTCACCACACAAGTGGTTGTGAGATCAATCATCCTCTCCATCGAGTATACATAGGATGTACCAGTCTTATCAAAATCTTCGATCACTGACTCGATGATCCAATGACTGAGAATATTTTAGATTGGAGCTATCAAGATTTTAGATCTCACTAGCATGATCTCATCATGGCCCTAAAATCATTGTCCTAATCTATGAGATTTATCATAATCATACGAATCTGATACAGTAAATGATAAAACATAATATCTCATATAAATAAAATAATTAATGTCATACAAATGAGTAGAAAGATATCACAGAAAAGTTTCTTCATATCTCCATGCGATTGGCTTGTAGGATACTATTCTTTCAATAACAATGGTACAAAAATAATATTTCTAACAATATCAGGAATATAATAATAGATCTTCAGTTTCAAAACTTTGTCCAAAGGCAACATCAAAATTTTGATTCCTACGGCTTCGGCCTGAACAGACTCTCCACTAGTGTCGAACAGATCGAAGTCACTTTTATTCAGATTTCTTACTTCTTATAGACCCTACAACGATTTGCAAAGGTGGGAACCACAGGCAGTATTTAATACCCAAAAATCTAAAAATGAAGTACTTAATGATAAATTAGTTTGTATTATATACAAATCTTTAATAATATTTATCAGTTTCATGATTGCAAGGTACTCTTTGCAATTTTTTTTCCAGTGGCCCTCCTTGCCACAGTGATAGCAAGTACTTTTGGTAGAGATCTTGCATTCTTCTTGGAGATGCCAGCCTTAGGGTTCATCTTTTTCTTAGAATCTTTCTTTGCCTTCTTGCTGATCATATCAACATGAAGGACTTGAGCCTTTTAACTCTTGAAATGGCTCTCTGTTATTTTTAACATATTCGGCAGCTCAAGCAAACTTATGTTCAATTTGTTCATATAATAATGTATAACAAACTTGAGAAAAAGAGTCAGGGAGAGACTGCAAGATCAAATCCTGACTAAGTTTACCATCCATGGCAAAATTTAGTTATCCCAGATGAGTGATCAAATCAATTATCTTAAGGACATGCATTTGCATGAAAGAACCTTTAGTCATACGGGTATGGAACAACTACTTTGATATCTCATATCGAGCAGTTCGACTTTGTTCCCCATATAACTGCTTAAGATTAAGGAGAATAGAGGGAACATCCATGTCTTCATGTTGCCTCTGAAGCTCATTGCTCATGGAGGCAAGCATAATGCATTTGACAGTCACACTATCATCTTTGCACATCTTATATGTAGCCCTATCCTCCTCGAAAACATCTTTTCCAAGAGAATTTGGAGCAGGTGTATCCAAAATGTAGGAGATTTTCTTCTGAGTGAGAACAATTCTTAAGTTCCTTAACTCATCGACATAGTTAGGTCCAGTCAATTTGTTTGCATTTAGGATACCTCTAAGTGAAAGTGAAGATGCCATGTGTGTAGTTAATCTACAACAATAAGATCATAATATAAGTAGACAACTCATGATGTCATACACAATTAGACTACGACTTTTATCTAATAGTGTCTCTCACTATTTTATCAAACTTCATACCCCTCAAATATGAAAAATAAAAAATATACTAATGTCTCTTAGTGGGATTGAGATCCCTATTCCTCACAAACACCTTGTGGATAGCACAACAAGCATTCATGAGTTCAAGAGTAGGTAACTCTTTACCAATTGTACCTTTATAATTCTTAACAGTATTTACTCTGACCTCTAGATCACATATAGTCTTGTGGATAGCATAATAAACTATAGTGTTCTAGTTAAGTTGATCCTTCAATCCATATGGTCATACTTAAATAATACTGCCCTTGTAGATAGCACAACAAAGCAACACTATTCAAATATGTCATAAGCATCAACATGTACTTGATCAACATCATGTCAATTTCTATAGTTAGCCTTGTGGATAGCACAACAAGCTCACTAAAATTTTGACATACTCTATTGACCAAGTTTGAAGGAAGGCCCTTGTAGTGTCTATATCACTAATCAATCTAAGCCAGAAATTCAACAAGACCAAATTGGCCAAGTAAGTAAGTGGGAGGCTCTCCGTAGCTTTTTTAGACACCAACAGAGTTGGCCAGGCCATCATATGGATCTAACTAAAAAAATACCTTTCACACTTTCTTTGATACTAATTGATCTTAAAATATTCAACTTTTGATTAAAAGGTGAATCCCGGCATTATAACTTAATATAATTAAACGAGGGACTTTAAACTAGTCTCAGCACATCCTAACTATAAGCACATAAAATGTACAATTTGCATGTATCTACTATTCAAAATAGCAATCACATTATCATGTCAAAAAATCATATAAGGGTACAATCAAAGTCATAACATATGACTAACAAATTCATATAATATAATAAACCCTAATCAAATTAGGCATGCATAACATCCTTATTTTCTATACATCGATTTAAGCATCATGCAACCATGATAATAAAATTTTAAATTATTATAAATTTATAATTTAATAATTAAAATTTAGAATCATGGTTCACTAAAGTCAAAAATATTTTTGAGTTTAAAGAATCGATGCTAAAAACAATGCTATATTTTTGACAAGATATAAACAAGAACGATTCTATGCTACCAAATTGCACTTGTTTGATCGAATCAGATAAGGATGGCTCACTATTGGATTCTAACCATATAGTAAAAAATAATTTTTAAAAATTTTAAAATAAATAAATCAATAGCTTTATCAAATAAAACTATCTAGCCAAAATTCAAACCCTAGAATCACCTTGTCGATATCGATCAAAGCAAATTCAAGCATACAAAAAGGATAGAATTTTATACTTTCACCAAAATAAAAAAGTGGCATGTTGATGTTTTCCATGAGACCCAAGGTAGAAGTCCTCCAATAGTGATCCACATGACAGTTGGCGAAGGTCCTTCCCAACCGGTGCGCTGTCACAACCTTATCTTCTCAAGAACACTATTGGCTTCGAACTTGCATCCCGATCATGCCAAAGCCCAGTTACTTTCAATCTTACTACCATAATTATACTAAGAAGACACTCTTCAGATGTCATACTACCTAGAATTTGATTTTTGACTCCAACATATGGAAAAATCAAACCCTAGGGCACACAAGCAACACTTGCCAAAAATCTCACCACCCTTCTTGCAACTTTTGCCACTCAAATTTCTCTTTTTTTTCCTCAAATTTTTTTTAAATTTTTTTTTATGTTTACCATATCCCTCCTCTCTAATTTCAACCCAAAATCTCAGCAAGAATCTATTTAGAGTGACCACTATAAATAGGGGACCAAGGGATGTCACATGGGATGAAGGGGTGCCAACCTTTGGTGCTCCAACTTCCCATGTGGTGAATAAATTCACTGAGTAAATTTTTGGTATTCTAGATATTTACAATAGAAGGACTCTCCTTCTTCTACATCCATAAAAAATCTAATAAATTTTGGCAACAAAACATAGAAGATTTGATTGAGAAATTATGGCAACGCGTAAAAATTAAGATCCTTCATTAAGAAGGACTCTTCCTTTCACATGCCAAAATAAGGGGGTGGCATTTATTTTTTATGTGACTTTTAGTGGGTGCAGAGGAGTCCTTCTCTACTTAAAATTGGTTCAAGTTTGATAAGGATCCAATTTAAATTGATCCAATTCCATTGGATCAAAAGCAACTGGTCTAGGTTAGCTCAAACACTTTGAACCAAACTAATTTGGGAACTTGGATTAATACAATATGCTAGCATATCAAATTAACCCATATAATTTATATTAAACTCTAATTAAATTAGACTAAGGCTAGATCTCAAAATATGTAACCCATTGATTCTAAATCTAGCCAGCAGTGGATCAAGACTTTCGACGTAACCCTAATCCAATGAGATTAGGTCACCCGAAAAGTCCCAATCAATTTGGACTCTTCCAAATTGACTCCAGAATTAAACTCTTTTAATTTTGATGAATCTATAAGTCAAGATTGATGTCTAAAAATATATCATGACTATCCGAAAGATTTAAAATTTTTGATAAAAAAATATCAAAATATCTTTCAGTGGTAAGTTCTCGTGTAATTCAATCCTTCAGTCAAACAATATCTCAAATGAGCTGTGAGCATGAAAATATGTCAAACCTAATCACTTATCATTATGTATCACAATTTGAAGGTGATGATTCAGTTGATGATATATTAGAATCTTTTCTAATTATCATCCTGCTTTGGTCAAAGACTTTCAGAATTACCATCTTATGAGATCACATAAGATATTTGCTCCTCTTATTAGGAGTGACTGATCCTTTATTAGTCACTCACAATCTCCATGCATACTTCACTATATCTAGAACACCCCACACAAGGATCAAAGAACCAAGTTAGGTAGTAAACCAAAATATGGATCCATGTACATAAGGTACCATGGTGACCTCAGATCTAAGGATCACTTACACAACTCCCACTAGAGAATCATCAGTTGATATGTAAATAAGACTCCATCTGATATTCTCTTGCAGGTCAATTCAATGAACTCATTCTCTAATGAGCATCCATATCTTTGTATTAGTATCACCATATAAGTGATTGTAAGATCAACCACCCTCATTTCTGAGTCTACATAAGACATGCCAGTCTTTCTGATATCATTGATCTCCGACTCAATATACCAATGACTAGAAATATTTTAGGTTAGAACTATTAAGAATTTAGATCTCACTTGCGTGATCTCATCAATGCCCTTAAACCATTGTCCAGACCTATGGGGTTCATTATAATCTTAAAAACTATAAGATGCAGCATATAATGAATCAAAAATATCTATTTTATTAATAACATAAATATCAATTACATGAGTCTAAAAGATAAATTATAATAAATATCCTATCACAACTCATATGCGATTGACTTGTAGAGTATTATTCTTTCATTTTTAACATAATTAAGACTAATTAAATTAGATCTAATTTAAAATTAATTAGCACTTAAATTTAATCTCTTATAGACTCCTTGAATCATAGATCAAATCTTATTCATCCTCGAATTGAATCTGAACCTCATATCTAGTGCTAGCTAGATATAATCAACTATTTAATCCTGTATGACCCATGACTTAATTTTTAATCAAGCCAGTCTATATACTTCCAAATTGAATATATAGACTTAGATCAATCTTTTTCTACATTGCTTGACTTTGTGTGTAACTCCATAGGTTTGAACACTAAGTCGGTAGTATAAAAATTATTTCTATACTAATTAAAGTTACTATCTAGCAATGATTTTTGACGTCCGGATAGATCAAATATTTACAAGGCAATATTCAAGAACCTATGCATATGATTATCGCATAATTCATCTTTTTGATCCTAAATACTCAAGAATGATCTAGGGTTAAACTGTCAATCCTAAAAGAATCATCCACATTGTATCCAACCTTTCAAATCCATTACATGGATTATCCTAGCCAAGATTTTACTCAATTAAAATCTAATGATGTATTGGCTCCTATAATTCAGAGGGATCAATCCTATCTTGATCCACGGATAGATTTTGTAAGTACTTGACTGTATCCAGTAGCTTTCTGTTACTGCATTAAAAATGCAGATAGTATAGCACCAAAGCACAATGAGTTGCTTGCAAGTCACTATAGTGATCTCAAATCTTAGGGACACTTATGCCCATACGCTTCACAAGCTGCTCTCGATAGCAGAGCACTCAGTAGGTGAGTTACTTATTCAGTGATGATGTACTCTTGCATCTCATCTGTATGCTATACCAGTGTCTCTACACTCCTTGGTTAAGAGGACAATCAATCTATATGATACACAATGACCTTCACTTGATAAACATCATCATCCTTTAATGACGTATCATTTGATCATGAACATATTTAAAAATTATTCGATAAATTTTTTTTATCGATTATTTTATATTTCTAATGACTTCATCACAATATAAGAGTTCTAGCAAAGAAGATGTAACTTTATGATGAAAGATGTCATAATAATTTTTATTCATTGATCAATAATTCATATACATTTTATAAAAAGAACACAATCATCCAAATGATTGGTTTTAGAACATATTTTCTAACATTAAGTTAGGATCTCCATAAGTTACTTATTGCTGCTACTGCTATTGTAATTCGCTGCTATTAGTATAATTTGCTGTTGTTCATAGTCTAAGAAAATCTAAGGCTAAACCCTTAGGAGTGAATGTAACAACTTACATTGAGTTGTGAGCCATGATAAATCCTTGCATCCCTCTTTCTCTTTCTATTACTTCTCTTATTATTTCTACTATCATTATTTTAAATATTATCAAAGTGTTTAAGTTTTTATGTAGACTCAATCTATTTACCCCCTCTAGATTGAGTTGGAGACCTAACACCATCTCCAACCGTTCATCCAGAGAGATTAGACTGACCATCGATAGATTGGATGAGGATTTACTAGTAAAGCATGCCTCCAAGAGGATTGTTGATATAGTTCATGTCGAGAAATAGAGTTACACTTCAGAGGCTATATCACAGCTTAGAGTGGAGACTGCGAGGGTGGTTCAGGAGATCATTGCTATGAGAGATTTAATCAATTTCTTTATTTAGTCTATATTTATTTCTAATCGTAGGTCTAACATAGTAGGAGGATCTGATTCATGCTAATCCATTGCCCATTGATTTATATGGTGTCTTAAAAAAAATCTTCAATTCTTAATCTAGATTGTTTTAAATTTAATTCCAAATTAAGTGTGTAAAACATGTATTTCAGTTTGTAGAACTATTTTACTAGGATTTCAAGTGAAGCATATCATATATTTCATATCATAAAAACTAATTTTCATATCTATGTTTAACAATTAAATATGCATAATTATGATCTAAACTTCATATATACATCACATGTATCATGATTACTTTTAGATCACTACCACTTACATCTAATATAACATGACATTCAAATCTTAAAAATAATTTTATATCTGAATTTATCTTATTAAAATTATAATGAGTCATAAATCACTTTAAATCTAATCTAAATATATTCATGATCAAAATAATTTTAAAAATTTATTTGTTATTCTTCTTCATGAAATAGGATCATTATGACATCCCTACACGTCATAAGAGAATCCGTGAAATGGATAAGAGAGAGACATTAATCCCTGCTTCCTCTTATGTCCGGATAATCTAGTAATCTCATCAATCCAAGTACTGGGCTATTAAGATCTAAAATTCAATTTCAAATAAAAATCACATCTACATGTAATTGTCAAAACAAAGTAGGCATGTACATGACTTTGATCATATCAACTATGTTCTTCATCTAATCTAATTAGATTTAATACATTACATACATCATATCAGATCCAAAACTTAATTTATACAGTATATAAAATATTAAATTTAGATCTAAAATCATATAAAAAAATAATTAAATATACATATGAATATATAAAGATTAAATTTTTGGTTAGATCTGTTTCGACATTATGTAAAATTTTATTAGAAATCATACCTAAAAATCTATCAAAATAGATTCAATTCAGATGTAAAATAAGTCTAACTTTCAATCCAAAATAACAATATAAAAATTTTGTTAAAACTAATTTAAAATAAATTTATAGATTGTTATTTCAATAAAAATCTGTAGCAAGAAAAATCTGTTATAACAGATTTATAACAAATATTAACCAACTATTGATTAGGATCATGAAATCTAATCAAAATCAAATCATAAATTTTATTTAAATAGATCTAAATCAGATTTAATGTCTAACATAAAATTTTGATTACATATCATATATAAATCTACCAGAAAAAATTAGTTATGCATCTATATATCAAATCTGGCTCTGATACTAGTTGAAGGAGAAAATCCAATTCAGGATCGGATCGTCAGGAAGCATCTAAAAATTTTTCTATAATAATCTAACATAAATTTTATCTTTTACCTACTATATAGTGGAATAAAGATCAAAAATCCCTTGGGGTTTCTTGATTCAAAGCCTCACAAGACTTGGATGTGCAGGCCCTCTACTTCGTACATACGCCAAGCTTCGCAGGAAAGCGAGATGAAGCCTCAGATCATTATATCTTCTCAAGATAGCAAGGGAGGGAGGATAAAGACCTTTGGTGTGACACCTCACATCTGAATTTGGGATACCTGGAGCTCTTCACATGAGGAGGAGATCAGCCCCAGAATCAGCACGCCAAGGAGAAGGACAGCTTTCCTTCTCTTGGACGCCCACACCTCTCTTGTCTCACCTTAGCACTCAATCAGATTTTCATACTTTGATGGTTAGAGGTCCTCTTTATTTATCGATGATCTCTCATGATCCATTAGACTAGAAGTTCTAATTCAAATCAGCTTTGAATTTTTTCACCTGTTATCATATGAGGAGTCTTAATGGAGATAGGATTGGCGCCTAACTAGGCACCCCCATGCACCCACGCCTACACCCAAGAGGAGGGGCGGCATAACCAGCACCCCCACCCTCTCTTGATCACCCATGAAGAGAGAGAGTGTCAGTAATTTTAGACTCTAAGGATCCAATCCAATTTTAGATCAAATGGAATCCAATTCGAACCTGATTCGAATCAATTTTGAATAGGCAGTCAATCCCAAACTGTTTAGGATTTATTGCCAAGTTTAACTTAGATTTTTCAATCCAATTAAGTTTAATTAAATCATATCTAATCTAAAATTAATTAACACTTAAATTCAATCTCTCACAGACTCCTTGGATCATAGATCAAATCTTGTTCATCTTCGAAATTGAACCTGAACCTCATGTCTAGTGCTAGCTAGATATAGTCAACTGTTTAATCCCATATGATTCTTAGCTTAATTCTCAATTAAGTCAGTCTATTTATTTAATCAAGTCATATATTTTTAAATTGAACATATAGATTTAGGTTAATTCTTTTCTACATTGCTTGACTTTGTGCGTGACTCCATAGGTTCGAACACTAAGTTGATAGCACAGGAATCATTTTCTGTACTAATCAAAGTTATCATCTAGTAATAGTTTTCAACATTCGAATAGATCAAATATTTGCAAGGCAATATTCAAGAACCTATGCATATGGTTACTGCATAATTCATCCCTTTGATCTTGAATGCTTAAGGACGATCTAGGGCTAAATTGTCAACCCTGAAAGAATTATCCACATTGTATTCCAACCTTTCAAATCCATCACATGGATTATCCTAGCTAAGATTTTACTAAATTGAAATACAGTGATGCATTAGCTCCTATAATTTATAGGGATCAATCCCATCTTGATCCACACAGACTTTCTAAGTACTTGACAGTACCGAGAGCCTTCTGTCAATGCATTAGAAATACAGATAATTCCATACCAAAATATAGTGATTTGCTTGTAAGTCACTATGATGATCTTAGATCTAAGAAACACTTATACCCATATACTTCGTGAGTTGCTCTTGATAGCAGAGCGCTCCGCAGATGAGTCACTTGTTCAGTGACTGTTGGATTTGTGCCCTAGAAGTCAATTATTGGCTGACACATTATGTAATTCTTGGGCCTATACTTATACTTGTAATTTTTTATTATCAATAAAGTGCTTTTTCTTTCCAATCATGTTTATGTATCTATGATTTATCCTAAAAATTAATAAAGATGATTTTTATATATTCTTAAAAAGTTAAGAATTTGAGACATACATTAATTAGTGATTAATTTCTAAATATTCTTGATCAATGGATTGTCACGAAGGACAGTGATCAATCTATTTGAGATGGATACATGGTTCACCTCTCTTGTGGGCAAATGAGTCTCAGGTCTGTAGTATAGAGACACTGGGATGAAGGTGCAGGTGGTTGTTAGAGAACAACTTGCACTAAGCATGACTAACACGAGAACCACATGGATGTCTACTCACTCATCAGTGGTCTTCTCGATGCTGCAGTGATGTGAGTGGTCCTTTGACCTGTGGTGTCATTGGCTATTCATAGCGAGGCTATTGAGTTTGATTGCATATTTCTTTGGTCCCTAGCCATTCGGATCCTTGCTGTATATGTTGGCTTCAGTAGGTTCAGGTTCGCTGTTTGGAGTAGGATGCACCTAGATGGGATTTATCAATCTCGATAGAAAAGAAGAAATCCTATACGATTTATGAGACTGAGTTCAGAAAGTCTTTGACTAAAGCAAGTGTGAATACTGAAAAAGAGTTTTCATGAGATTCACAAATGAAATCGAGTCGAGCCAATCTAGTATATGACTGACGATGGGGTCTAACAAACTCTCCATGACCTTCGTCAAGTCGAAACTCATGATAGAAGGACTGAATCATATGATAACTATACCTAGAGATTCGTACTTTCATTCTACTAGATTGTCACTACATACTGCTATGTGTCACTGGTAGATTGTGAGACTCATCGGATGTCATCTTAATGATCGATGGCTCTCGAAGGGTAGAATTGAAAATATTCCAATCCATCAAAAAGAGTTTCGATGATATTGTGATAGACATCACAATATATCTTACTACCAGATATAACAGAATTTATCACACATTAAGAGATTTAATCTCAAATTTATCAATTGGGCTTATGAAGTTTCAATTGGGTTAGGGTTTATTGGAATCCTATTAGGTTTATGAGAACCATGCTAGCATACAGTTAAACCTAATTCTTCTCAGAACTTTGATTTGATCAAGTCCATAGCTTTGAACCTAACCTAAATTTATTTAAATTTAATTGAGCTCTTAATTGTGAGCCCAAAAATATTTAATTAAGTCAATTAGTTAGCATAATTATCCTAATATTATCTCTTTTTTATCTCCTAATTATCTCTAAGTATGCATGTGGAATAGATGAAAGAATTTATGGTGCATCTTTTTCTTTTTAGAAATTATTGGATGCCATATCCTAGAGGGCCCAACCCCTCTTATGTGTCATGGCATGGAGGAGAGAGAGTGGGGTCCATGCCCCATCTCTTTTGGTGAGAGATCTCTTTGTGGGGCATTAAAAGTTGGCGCCCCAACCACCTGACATGTATTCCATGGATGTCTATTGTACATACTTAAAAGAATTAATTAATTATAATTTATATCTAGTTTTATTTGGCATAAATCAGATTTAAAAGGTAGAGAATTCTTATGAGATAAGAATCTATCTTTTTAAGTTGATAGGATTCTTAATATGTGTCAAAGTTTGTGTCAATTTAAGGGGAGGCTTCTAGAGTTTCAAGATTGATCAATTTTTTATCAAAAAAAAAATCTCTCTCCCTCTCCACATCTCCTCTTCTTCTTTTTCTTCCTTTCCATGCCCAAAAGTTGGGTGCATTCCTTTCATACGCGAAGAAGCAAGGGTTGCTGATTTAGAGATTGAAGATCGAGGAGAGAAAGAAAAGGCTGCAGATCAAAGGAGTTGGTTTCACAATTGAGATCAAAGGAGTTGATCAAAGTCTTCAAGGTCAAGGTTCTTCTAGAGAAGAAGAATCTCATACGAGAAGAAAAAGTTCGAGATCGATTCTGATGGATATCTGTAGAGGTCGGATAAGTGTGCGGCTCAACCTTCTATGAATTCGAGATCATCGAAAGCGGTGAATTTCTATCCACACAAAGGTAATGAGATCCGATCTCATAAAATTTTTTTAAATTTTAGATTGATAATATGTATTTTTCTTGGACTTGGGTAGATTTAGATCTGGTATCTTGTATGTGAGGTTAAAGGATTTAATCCGATTTATTTTTCACTGCCTGTTTTCAAAATTTTTGAAATCTACACATGCTGCCTGTCCGATTTTCTAACAGTGATGATTTACTCCTATATCTCACCTGTATGCCATACTAGTATCTTCATACTCTTTGGTTAAGAGGATAACCAACCTATATAGCACTCAACGACCTTCACTCAACAAACATCATCATCCTTTAATGATGTATTATTTAATCATGAACATGTTTAAGAACTATTCAATAAATCTTCCTTTATCGATTACTTTATAGTTCTAAAAATTTCAACACAACACAAGAGTTCTAACAAGAAAGATATAATTTTGTGATGAAAAATATCAAAATAATTTTTATTTATTGATAAATAATTCATATATATATTACAAAATGAGCACAATCATCCAAACGATTGATTTTAGGATGCATTTCCTAATAAGAGATGAGTCGAAAGAGTCCTAAGAAGAACCAACCGAACAACTTGTCATTTGATGCAAAATTTGAGTGCAGGGGTAAAATGGTAATTTTAAAACTTTTTCAAAATCACTATTTTATAGTGAAAATAATTAATTAATCTAATTAATTAACATGTATTTACCCTACACTAGGATCTAAATATGATGTTGGTGCAAAAATCTGCTTGTGCCGGAGAAGCTGGAGTCGAGGGAGTCGCGGTCACCGTCGGGACCTGCAAAAGAAGTCTAAACCGGAGGTGGGGTTGCTCCGGTAAGACCCTCCGACGCTCAAGTCAGTTCTCTGCCTCAACAAGAATGGAGTGCTCAAACAAAAATTTTAGCAGAGTTTCTAGATAAAATGAGAGCTTATTAAATAACGTATCTGGGGTTCCCCCCTTTTATAGGCGGAGAGGGCAACAAACTGATGGTGACGCCTGTAACCGTCTGGTAGTGGGCTGTCCGTAGTCAGAAAAAATTTGTTGCGGCGAGTGGTGGGGTGGACCCATGGCCGTTATCGGGGCGTGCCACGTGGAGTCGACCACGAGAAGCGAAGCGACGTCCGTTGTCGCGACTTGCCAGAGGATAGGAGAATCGTGCGGTATCCGTCGCAGGAAGTGGAGCAGGATCGTGGCCAGTATTACGGCCTGCCAAGGAGTGATGGAGCTGCGTGGAATCCATCGCAGGAGGTGGAGCAGGGTCGTGGAGTGATGGAGCCACGTGGGATCTGCCGCAGGGAGTGGAGCAGAGTCGTGGAGTGATGGAGCCACGTGGGATCTGTCACAGGGAGTGGAGCAGAGTCGTGGAGTGATGGAGCTGCGTGGGGATCTGCTGCAGGGAATGGAGCAGAATCGCGGCTGTCACTGCAGTGCATCAGGGGGCGAAGGTCTGTCGGCTGAAGTCCGGCTGGAGTGTCTGGCGAGGAGAGGTAGTTAGCCATCTGTCCAAGAGGAGCTCGGAGTCTGGCTTTTGCAGGAGTTCAGACGGAGTCTTCCTTTAGTCACAGTCAGGGACGGAGCTCGGCTCCCGTAGGAGTCCGGGTGGAGTCTTCCTGCAATTAAAGTAAGGTGTGAAGTCCGGCTCCCGTAGGAGTCCGGATGGAGCTTACCAGCAGTTGAAGTTGGCGACGGAGCCCAGCTCCTGTAGGAGTCCGGGCGGAGTCCTCCTTGCGGTTGAAGTCGTGGGCGGAGCCCGACTCCCGTAGGAGTCCGGGCGGAGTCTCCCTTGGAGTCGTGGATGGAGCCCGGCTCCTGTAGGAGTTCGAGCGGAGTCTTCCTTGCGGTCGGAGTCATGGACGGAGTCCGACTCCCGTAGGAGTCTGGGCGGAGTCTTCCTGCAATTAAAGTCAGGTGTGAAGTCCGGCTCCCGTGGGAGTCCAGACGGAGCTTACCAGCAGTTGAAGTTGGCGATGGAGCCCGGCTCCCGTAGGAGTCCGGGCGGAGTCCTCCTTACGGTTGAAGTCGTGGGCAGAGCCCGGCTCCCGTAGGAGTCCGGGTGGAGTCTCCCTTAGAGTCGTGGATGGAGCCCGGCTCCCGTAGGAGTCCGAGCGGAGTCCTCCTGTAATTAAAGTCAGGTGCGAAGTCTGGCTCCCGTAGGAGTCCGGACGGAGCTTACCAGCAGTTGAAGTTGGCGACGGAGCCTGGCTCCCATAGGAGTTCGGGTGGAGTCCTCCTTACGGTTGGAGTCATGGGCGAAGCCCGGCTCCCGTAGGAGTTCGGGCGGAGTCTCCCTTGGAGTCGTGGACGGAGCCCGACTCCCGTAGGAGTCCGGGCAGAGTCCTCCTGCAATTAAAATCAGGTGCGAAGTCCGGCTCCCGTAGGAGTCATGACGAAGCTTACCAGCAGTTGAAGTTGGTGACGGAGCCCGACTCCCGTAGGAGTCCGGGCGGAGTCCTCCTTGCGGTTGGAGTCATGGACGGAGCCCGGCTCCCGTAGGAGTCCGGGCGGAGTCTTCCTTGCGGTCGGAGTCGTGGACGAAGCCCGGCTCCTGTAGGAGTCCGGGCGGAGTCCTCCTGCAATTAAAGTCAGGTGCGAAGTCCGGCTCCCGTAGGAGTCCGAATGAAGCTTACCAACAGTTGAAGTTGGCGACGGAGCCCGGCTCCCGTAGGAGTCCGGGCAGAGTCCTCCTTGCGGTTGAAGTCGTGGGTGGAGCCCGGCTCCCGTAGGAGTCCGGGCGGAGTCTCCTTTGGAGTCGTGGACGGAGTCCAGCTCCCGTAGGAGTCCGGGCGGAGTCCTCTTGTAATTAAAGTCAGGTGCGAAGTTCGGCTCCCGTAGGAGTCCGGACGGAGCTTACCAGCAGTTGAAGTTGGAGATGGAGCCCGGCTCTCGTAGGAGTCCGGGCGGAGTCCTCCTTGCGGTTGGAGTCGTGGGCAGAGCTCGGCTCTCGTAGGAGTCCGGGCGGAGTCTCCCTTGGAGTCGTGGATGGAGCCCGGCTCCCGTAGGAGTCCGGGCGGAGTCCTCCTGCAATTAAAGTCAGGTGCGAAGTCTGGCTCCCGTAGGAGTCCGGACGAAGCTTACCAGCAGTTGAAGTTGGCGACGGAGCCCGGCTCCCGTAGGAGTCCGGGCGGAGTCCTCCTTGCGGTTGGAGTCGTGGACGGAGCCCGGCTCCCGTAGGAGTCCGAGCGGAGTCTTCCTTGCGGTCAGAGTCGTGGATGGAGCCCGGCTCCCGTAGGAGTTCGGGTGGAGTCCTCCTGCAATTAAAGTCAGGTGCGAAGTCTGGCTCCCGTAGGAGTCCGGACGAAGCTTACCAGCAGTTGAAGTTGGCGACGGAGCCCGGCTCCCGTAGGAGTCCGGGTGGAGTCTCCCTTGGAGTCGTGGATGGAGCCCGGCTCCCGTAGGAGTCCGGGCGGAGTCCTCCTGTAATTAAAGTCAGGTGCGAAGTCCGGCTCCCGTAGGAGTCTGGACGGAGCTTACCAGCAGTTGAAGTTGGCGACGGAGCCCGGCTCCCGTAGGAATCCGGGCGGAGTCCTCCTTGCGGTTGGAGTCGTGGGTGGAGCCCGGCTCCTGTAGGAGTCCGGGCGGAGTCTCCCTTGGAGTCGTGGACGGAGCCCGACTCCCGTAGGAGTCCGGGCGGAGTCCTCCTGCAATTAAAGTCAGGTGCGAAGTCTGGCTCCCGTAGGAGTCCGGACAAAGCTTACCAGTAGTTGAAGTTGGCGATGGAGCCCGGCTCCCATAGGAGTCCGGGCGGAGTCCTCCTTGCGGTTGGAGTCGTGGACGGAGCTCGGCTCCCGTAAGAGTCCGAGCGGAGTCTTCCTTGCGGTCGGAGTCGTGGATGGAGCCCGACTCCCGTAGGAGTCCGGGCGGAGTCCTCCTGCAATTAAAGTCAGGTACGAAGTCCGGCTCCCGTAGGAGTCCAGACGAAGCTTACCAGCAGTTGAAATAGACGATGGAGCCCGGCTCCCGTAGGTGTCCGGGCGGAGTCCTCCTTGCGGTTGGAGTCGTCGACGGAGCCCGGCTCCCGTATTAGTCCGGGCGGAGTCTTCGTTGCGGTCGGAGTCGTGGATGGAGCCCGACTCCCGTAGGAGTCCGGATGGAGTCCTCCTGTAATTAAAGTCAGGTGCAAAGTCCGGCTCCCATAGGAGTCCGGACGAAGCTTACCAGCAGTTGGAGTTGGCGACGGAGCCCGGCTCCCGTAGGAGTCCGGGTGGAGTCCTCCTTGCGGTTGGAGTCATGGACGGAGTCCGGCTCCCATAGGAGTCCGGGCGGAGTCTTCCTTGCAGTCGGAGTCGTGGACGGAGCCCGGCTCCCGTAGGAGTCCGGGCGGAGTCCTCCTTGCGGTTGAAGTCATGGGCAGAGTCCGGCTCCCGTAGGAGTCCGGGCGGAGTCTCCCTTGGAGTCGTGGACGGAGCCCGGCTCCCGTAGAAGTCCGGGCGGAGTCCTCCTGTAATTAAAGTCAGGTGCGAAGTCTGGCTCCCGTAGAAGTCCGGATGGAGCTTACCAGCAGTTGAAGTTGGCGACGGAGCCCGGCTCCCGTAGGAGTCCGGGTGGAGTCCTCCTTGCGGTTGGAGTCGTGGGCGGAGCCCGGCTCCCGTAGGAGTTCGGGCGGAGTCTCCCTTGGAGTCGTGGATGGAGCCCGGCTCCTGTAGGAGTCCGGGCGGAGTCCTCCTTTAATTAAAGTCAGGTGCGAAGTCCGGCTCCCGTAGGAGTCCGGACGAAGCTTACCTGAAGTTGAAGTTGGCGACGGAGTCCGACTCCCGTAGGAGTCCGGGTGGAGTCCTCCATGCGGTTGGAGTCGTGGACGGAGCCCGGCTCCCGTAGGAGTCCGGGCGGAGTCTTCCTTGCGGTCGGAGTCGTGGACGGAGCCCGGCTCTCATAGGAGTCCGGGCGGAGTCCTCTTGCAATTAAAGTCAGGTGTGAAGTTCGGCTCCCGTGGGAGTCCAGACGGAGCTTACCAGCAGTTGAAGTTGGTGACGGAGCCCGGCTCCCGTAGGAGTTCGGGCGGAGTTCTCCTTGCGGTTGGAGTCATGGACGGAGCCCGCAAGGGTCAATAAATCCTGTTGAGAACTTCGACTGTGGGTATTTTATACCCAACATATGATATATAACATGCATGCATTTAAATTTGAAATTCAAATTTGAACAGTAAATAATTTACTGTTCTGTGTTCAGAACACAATACCTTTGTGCGGGTAATCAATCACCGCAATCTGATCACCGTCGGGAGGATCTGATCATCGCAACACAGCCACACAGCATGTCTAGCCTCTACAGATCGTCCACACGAAGCTTCCGGTCTGATCGGCTCCTCACGAGTGCTAGCTCATTGTAGAGCCCTTTCGACGGTCGATGCTGATCGAACTCCTTCAATCGAAGTCTGTCGACTCCTCAGACATTTTGAATCATCAGCAAGTGTGCTTGAGAGGTTGATGAATCTTTTCCTAAAATTTGGTGGGCTCACGACACTCGTAGCTCACCTTCTCACTTCCCGAACCCCAGGCTGAAACCCTAGGGAACTCACTGAAAAACCCTGTGCCCACTTTTTTTTCTTTTCTTTCTTTTTCTCTCGAAAGTTTTAGACTTCCTACTCATGCACAAGAGTTCCTCATGCCCCACTTTCTCTCTCAAAAAATTTTTACACATGCTCCATCCTTCTCCTCTTTTTAAAATAACGTAGAACGTGTCTTATCCGCGTGAGAGGATAAAGACAAGTGGTTACACATTTGAATTCAAATCAAATTTGAATTCAAATGCAAACCAATTCATCCCTATCCACTTGGGCGTGAGAAAAGAAGGTGCGTGGCTACTTTGTGCATGGAAAGATTTTATGAGAAACTCTTTCTCGTGTAAGATAAGTGGCGCACAAGATGGATAAGCATGAAGGCACAAGGGATAAGTTATCCATTCAAATTCAAACACGCTTTGAATTTGAATGGCTAACTAATCAATTTTATCCAAAGATTGGCACACAAGAGTGGGCGTGGGAAGGACTTTTCATGAGAGAAAATTCATGAGAAGTTTCTTCTCATGAATTCAAATGGGCACAGAGATATGAGGTGGCGCAGGGATTCAAATTCAAATGGTGGTTTAATCTTAATTGAACCAACCTAATCAAAATAGGTTAAGCACAATTAGACTAAATTAAATCCAACTTAATTAAGCTTAATTAGACTCAATAAAATCCTAATCAAATCAAAAATTGACTAAGCCCAACCCCTGATCAAATCAGGGACCAAACCATCTCGACGATTAGGTCAACTCTTAACCTAATCGGGTCAAACCCAACTGAATCCAATTCAATTGAACTTGATCCAAAAATAATTACTCAATCAAATTGAGTTAATTAGTGATCAAATCACTAATTAAATCTCTCATAAATATTGAGTCCAAATCCGATGGACAATCGGGTATCAAAGTCCATCAATATGAAACCTTGATCGAAGAGTCCCAAACTAGTAGGACTCTTGACCCAGGTACCCAAAATGTGTGAGACTCATGATCAGAGAATCCTGATTCTCGATCATAGAGTCCCAGACACATAGGACTCATAGTCTACGAACATTAAGATTCTTCATCAGCCATCAGATCAGATAAGAACCTCTAATGTGTGTAACCCCGTAGGTTCGAACCTAAGCTGGTAGCACAGAAATCAATTCTTGTACTAATCGAAGTGACCATCTAGCAATGGTATCCGACATCCAGATAGGTCGAATAGTCGCAATCGCAATACTTAGAACCTACTTGAATATAGTTACTGTATAATTCATCCCTTTTGACCCTTGTGTTTAGGATGACTCAGGGTTAAACTGTCAACCCTGATTAGATCATCCGAGTCATGATCAACTTAATCAGTCCTATGACTCCTCACTAGGACTACCCTGGCCAAGATTTTGCTAAATTGAAATACGACTGTACACAGCTTCTGAACTGGAGTGGTCAATCCCATCTTGACACATGTACCAACAAGTCAAGTACTTGACTACACCCAGCAGTCTTCCGTCACTGAATTAGAAATTCAGGTAGTCCAGTGCCTAAGTGCAGTGAGTTGCTTGCAAGTCATCATGGTGGTCTCAGATCGAAGGGATAGTTATACCCATATCCCATCGGAGCAAATCTTGACAGCAGAAAAGGCTCCGGAGTCGGTCACGTTCAGTGCAGATGTATCCTTACATCTCACTTGTATGCCATACTAGTGTCTCCATACTTCTTGATTAATAAGACAACCAACCTATATGGCACACAACGACCTATGCTTGATAAACGTTGTTGTCCTTGGTAACAACATATCATTTGGTCACTAATATGTTTAAGGACTAAACGATAAATCCTTCTTTGTCGAGTCTAAATAGTCCTAAGGACTTCACCACAACACAGGAGTTCATTAGAAGATGAAATAATTTGTGATGAAAAATATCAAAATAATTTTTATTTATTTATAATTTATATACTTATACAATAAAGAGTACAACCATCAACAGGCTGATGATTGGCTTTGGGACACTATTCTCAATAATCTCCCACTTGGCCTAAAGCCAATCGGTGCAGTATCTAATACCCATCTTCGACTTGAAGTCGTCGAACTCCTTCACCGCAATGGCTTTAGTGAATGGGTCGATCAGGTTCTCCTTCTCGTCGATCTTCTGAAGGTCGACGTCACCTCGATCTATAATTTTTTGGATGAGATGGTAGCGGCGCAGAATATGCTTCGTCCGCTGGTGTGCCTTCGGTTCCTTCGTCTGAGCAATGGCTCCAGAGCTGTCACAGTAGAGCAGAACTGGATCAACAAGGGAGGGTACTACTCTGAGCTCAATGATGAATTTCCTCAGTCACACCGCTTCTTTGGCAACATCTGATGCAGCGACATACTCCGCCTCGCAAACTGAATCAGCCACTGTGTGCTGTTTGGAACTCTTCCAGCAAACAGCCCACCATTAAGGGTAAAAATAAATCCCAACATACTCTTGCTGTCATCATGATCAGACTAAAAACTAGAGTCTGTAAACCCTATAAGTCTCAAGTTCGATTCACCATAAACAAGCTACTGGTCCTTAGTATTTCTTAAATACTTCAGGATGGTTTTAACAACCTTCCAGTGATTCTCTCTTGGATCAGATTGGTATCTACTCACTATCCCTAGTGAGTATGCCACATCTGATCATGTACATATCATGGCGTACATGATAGATCCCACTGTCGAAGCATATAAAATTCTACCCATACGCTCTCTCTCTTGAGGTGTTGTCGGACAATCCCTCTTCGAGAGAGAAATTTCATGGCCTATCGGTAGATAGCCTTTCTTGAAATTCTCTATGCTGAACCTTTTCAATATAGTATCAATGTACGTAGACTGGGATAAGCCAAGCAACCTTTTAGATCTATCCCTATAGATTCTTATCCCTAGGATGTAGGAAGCTTCTCCCAGATCCTTCATGGAGAATTATGACGACAGCCAAATCTTTATTCCCTGTAATGCAGGGATATCATTCTTGATTAAGAGAATGTCATCCACATACAATACAAGAAATACTACTATTGGACCATTAGCCCACTTATAAATGCAGAGCTCTTCTCCGTTCTTAATGAAACCATACGTCTTGATCGTCCTATCAAAACGTATGTTCCAACTCTGGGATGCCTGCTTAAGTCCATAAATGGACCTCTATAGCCTGCACACCTTAGACTCATCTGTGGATGTGAATCCTTCAGGTTGTATCATATACACCTTTTCGTCCAGCTCTCCATTTAGGAAAGCTGTCTTCACATCCATCTGCCAGATTTCATAGTCCAGATGGGCAGCTATCGCAAGCATAATCCAAATGGATTTGAGCATTGCCACAAGAGAAAACATCTCGTCATAGTCTATACCATAACGTTGATGATATCCCTTGACAACCAGATGGGCTTTATAGATTTCCATCTTTCCGTCTGCGCCCCTCTTCCTTTTGAAGATCCACTTACACCCTATGGGTTTTACTCCTTCGGGTGGGTCAACTAATGTCCACACATCGTTGACCTTCATAGACTCCATTTCGGATTTCATGGCCTCTAGCCATTTCTCAGAGTCAGATCTCTGCATTGCATCCATGTTGGTGATCGGATCCTCATCGTTTTCATCAAGTTCGATAGGATCTCCATCCCGAACCAAGAAACTATAGTATCTGTCCGGTTGACGTGGTACTCTACCAGATCGCCTTAAGGGTGCAGGAACAATGGGCTCCGAATCTGATCTAATCAAATCCGGTTCAGGTTCAGCTACTTGTGTCGGTTTTTCCACCTATCGAACTTCCTCAAGTTTGACCTTAGAGGCAACAGTCCCTTCATCAAGGAACTCCTTTTCTAAAAAGATTGCCTTAAGGCTGATAAACACCTTTTGCTCATCAGCTAGGTAGAAATAATACCTTTTGGTCTCTTTTGGGTACCCTATGAAATTACACTTGTCAGACCTAGGTCCAAGCTTGTCCATAATTAAATGTTTAATATAAGCCGGACACCCCCAAACCCTAAGGTGCGAGAGTACTGGCTTACGTCCTATCCATAACACATATGGCGTTTTGGTTACAGACTTACTCGAAATCCTATTTAGAAGGTAACAAGCCGATTCGAGCGCATATCCCCAGAGAGAGATCGGCAGACCAGCAAACTCCATCATGGATCGGACCATGTCTAACAAGGTTCGATTCTTCCTTTCAGACACATCATTATGCTGTGGTGTTCCAGGAGGATTCCATTGAGAGAGAATCTCATTCTTTCCTAAATATGTCAATAACTCATTAGAAAGGTATTCACCTCCTCGATCAGATCGAAGAGTTTTAATACACTTCCCAGTTTGTTTGCTACCTCATTTCAGAATAGTTTGAACATTTCAAACGACTCCTACTTATGCTTCATTAAATAGACATATCCATACCTCGATAGGTCATCTGTGAAGGTTATGAAGTAGAAATATCCACCTCTTGCATTTGAGCTCATGAATCCACATACATCAAAATATACCAGACCCAAGAGTTCACTGGCTCGCTCATCTTTTTCAGTAAAAGGTGACTTGGTCATCTTCCCAAGAAGACAGGACTCACAGGTTGAAAGTGATTCACAATCACCAACTTCAAAAATTCTTTCTTGAGCCAACCTGTTTATCCTGTTCTTATTGATATGACCTAGCCTACAGTGCCAAAGGTAGACTTCTGACACATTATCTATTCTAGGATATTTACCGGAGGTTTGAACCACATTAACAAGCTGTGACAGTAAGTAAATTTCATTATCTAGTTGTCCAACAAACATTGTAACACCATTCAAAATGATAGTGCAAACATTTTCTTTTATTAAAAATTGATAACCGTACATGACCAAAAGGCTTACAGAAATAATATTTAATAAAAAGCTCGGACAATAGTGACATTCACTCAGAATTACATTATGAAAATTGATTATAAGGTTCATGATTTCTAAAGCTAGAACTGAAACTTTGCTTCTATCTCCAACGTTCAAGAACCTCTCGCCATCATCAAATCTCCTACTGACCTGCAGACCCTGCATCGAATTACAAATATGATAAGGACTTTCGGTATCCAATACCCAGGCAGTAGTATCACAAATAAAAAAATTGCAAGATATTATTATATAATTACCTTGCTTCTTCTTCGGCCTGTTTGGGTCCAGAGAGGCAATGTATAGAGGACAGTTCCTCTTTCAGTGCTCCTGCTTCTTGCAAAAGAAGCACTCCGCCTGGCTCTGGTCAGGCTTGCACTTCTTGGTTTGACCCTGTGCAGACGTCCCAGCATGCGGCTGCACCTTCTTGTTCTTCTTCTTCTTGTTCTTCTTCTCTTTCTTAAAGGGTCGACGATCAGAAGAAGACCCTCCCACAACATTCACCGACTCCTTATGGAGCTGGTGGTCCTTCTCAAAGTTCTGCAGCAATTCCAACAAGCCGTGGTAGTTCACTGTAGGCTTTGTCATTCAAAAATGAGTAAGGAAGGGGAGGAAGGACTTGGGCAATGAATTAAGAATCGTATCCTTACCGAGCTGCTCGTGCAGGGAAAAGCCCAGTTTACTTAGGCGCTCAATCATTTCGATCATGTACAGTACATGATCAGTGACTGAGGCCCCATCCCTCATTCGAGCATTGAAAATGGTACAACTAGTTTTGTGTCTTTCAACATCGTCAGGCATGCCAAATGAGTCGCTCAACATTTGAAGCATCTCTCGTGGCTGAGTATTCTCAAACCTACGGCTGAACTCATCATTCATTGCTGCCAGCATTATGCACCGAATGGTGGTGCGGTCATTGAGCCACTTCTGGTAAGTGTCTCAGACTGTGCCTCTAGCATTCGGGGCTGGCTCCTCTGGTGCTGGATCCGTTACTACATAAAAGATCCGCTCATGCTCAAGGATAATTTTTAATTTTCGATACCAGCTATCGAAATTAGGTCCCATGAGCTTGTCATTATCTAATAATGATCGGAGCGACAAAGTAGTGGCCATAGCTGCATAAAGAAAAATCAGACCTCTCTTAGTACATAAATTATTAATACTAAAGACTTAGACTTTAGTCTAAAGTTTCTCCCAATATTTTTACGAACTGGTAGTCTCAACCTCCAATTCGAAAAATTACTTTAATTCTTTAGTGGGTACAAGAATCCACACAGACTACATGCGAGCCCAACTTTGGTTGGTCAACCCATGTGCATCTATGGGTAGGTTCATAACCAGTTATTTCTCTAAACAACTTCTAGTAATCAATTTTGCCCCAGAACCTAATCAGTAGGCTTTGGCCTCCACTGAAAAGATCTGGTTAGTTCCAATCATTAACATGACTTGATTTAGTGAATCAAACCAATAAATGATCAGGCCTGACTTTGACCGGCCAACCTGACCACCATCAGAAAGACTCAAACCAAATTATCATACTATGAATGATAATTCCATTAGTCAATAAGCACCAGGCCTTTGGGCCTCCAATGATTATTAAACTAATGGACTCATTATCACTCACTTAATGGGAGACTATGACTTAGTTATCACTATAACTTAATCATTTTAGGGACCTAATAATTTTGAGAATTTTATTAAAGGATAGAAGAGAAGAAATTAACCAGCCAATTTCAATCCTCCCACTGACTTCACCAAGTCAGATTAAAAAGGATTTAATTAAAGCCAGTATTAGGAGCACCTAAATCAGTCACACTGATTTACCTAATGATATGGGTGAGCCCTATTCACCAAGTGATCTAATCAAAATCTAACTCACCAGATTGGCTAGGTAAGTGAGATCAGTGGTGGGGATATGCCATTAACTCGACAGAGATCGAATCAATGCGAGTAGCTCCCACTTAAGAACCACTGGTAAAACTGTCGAACTTACCTTAGACACCAACCGATTCATTAGTTTTAATTTGATCAACTTAGTAAATAGGGTTCCACCGCGTAGCCATGAATTAAGTCCATCTTGGTCTAGTTAAAGACATGGACCTATTCAACTACAACTATTGGAGTTGAGTCTAGAGTGTCCTTGACCTAATCTAATTCAACTTTTGATTAGATTTGACCAATTACTCTAATTTAGTCCATTTCTTTAAGCTAACCTTAGGTCTAACCCAATTATGGACCTAATCCATCTAACCCATTGACCCACAAGTTTATGCAATTGTCTTAGGTCTTAATTCACAATTCTAGACCAACTTGACAACACTTAATTCTTTTAATTAAGTATTTGGGCTGATGGGTTAGGGTTTGGCTTTTCAAAAATAATTTTCAAATTTGAAAGGTTTTATTTTCTGTTCACCAAACATGTTGACTCATTTCACAAATAGATCAGCACATTTCATAAATAGCAATCCTATTGCTAATTACATAACAGAAAATAACTCAATCAAAATAAATCATGAATATTTCTTTAGATCTAATCTAACATATTCATGATAAATTTTATAATTGAACCTTTACAATTAAGTCTTTTCACTGCTTCATCTGTATGGGATATAATTGCAGCGGCAACCCTACCGCCATAGGAGACCTCATCGAATGGGAGGAGAGGGCCTTTAAATCTTACTTTTCTCCTATGATCGGACGGCCATGACAACCAACCTAATTAGATTACTTGCTACTTGGATCAAGTATATCTAAATATACCAATTTTAAAATTTGAATTTCAAATTTCAAATTTTAAATTTTGAATTTCAAATTTCAAATAAATTTCAAATTTCAAATTTCAAATTTTTGAATTTCAAATTTTGAATTTTAAATTTTGAATTTCAAATTTTAAATTTTAAATTTTAAATTTTTAAATTTTAAATTTTGAATTTTAAATTTAAACTTTTAGATTACAACTTAATCTACGCATGTAAATTCATATATCATATCTTAGAACCTGCTCTGATACCATTTGATGCGAAATTTGAGTGTAGGGGTAAAATGGAAATTTTAAAACTTTTTCAAAATCACTATTTTACAGTGAAAATAATTAATTAATCTAATTAATTAATATATATTTATCCTACATTAGGATCTAAATATGATATATAGTATGCATGCATTTAAATTTGAAATTCAAATTTGAACAGTAAACAATTTACTGTTCTGTGTTCAGAACACAATACCTTTGTGCGGATAGTTGATCGCCGCAATCTGATCACCATCGGAAGGATTTGATCATCACAACATAGCCACACAGTATGTCTAGCCTCTGTGGATCATCCACACGAAGCTTCCAGTCTGATTGGCTCCTCACGAGTGCTAGCTCGTTGTAGAGCCCTTTCGACGGCCGATGCTGATCGAACTCCTTCGATCGATGTCTGTTGATTCTTCAGATACTCTAGATCATCAGCAAGTGTGCTTGAGAGGTTGATAAATCTCTTCCTAAAATTTGGTGGGCTCACGACACTCGTAGCTCACCTTCTCACTTCCCGAACCCCAGGCTGAAACCCTAGGGAACTCACTGAAAAATCCTGCGCCCATTTTTCTTTCTTTTCTTTCTTTTTCTCTCGGAAGTTTTAGACTTCCTACTCATACACAAGGGTTCCTCACGCTCCACTTTCTCTCTCTAAAAATTTTTATGCACGCCCCATTCTTCTCCTCTTTTTAAAACAACGTAGAACGTGTCTTATCCGCGTGAGAGGATAAAGACAAGTGTTTACACATTTGAATTCAAATCAAATTTGAATTCAAATGCAAACCAACTCATTCCTATCCACTTGGGCGTGAGAAGAGAAGGTGCGTGGCTACTTTGTGCGTGGAAAGGTTTTACAAGAAACTCTTTCTCGTGTAAGATAAGTGGAGCACAAGATGGATAAGCATGAAGGCGCAAGGGATAAGTTATCCATTCAAATTCAAACATGCTTTGAATTTGAATGGCTAACTAATCAATTTTATCCAAAGATTGGTGCACAAGAGTGGGCATAGGAAGGGCTTTGCGTGAGAGAAAATTCATGAAAAGTTTCTTCTCGTGAATTCAAATGGGCGCAGAGATATGAGGTGGCACAGGGATTCAAATTCAAATGGTGGTTTAATCTTAATTGAACCAACCTAATCAAAATAGGTTAAGCACAATTATACTAAATTAAACCTAACTTAATTAGGTTTAATTAGACTCAATAAAATCCTAATCAAATAAGGAATTGACTAAGCCCAATCCCTGATCAAATCAGGGACCAAACTATCTCGACGATTAGGTCAACTCTTAACCTAATTGGGTCAAACCCAATTGAATCCAATTCAATTGAACTTGATCCAAAAATAATTACTCAATCAAATTGAGTTAATTAATAATCAAATTACTAATTAAACCTCTCATAAATATTGAGTCCAAATCCAATGGGCAATCAGGTATCAAAGTCCATCAATATGAAACCTTGATCGAAGAGTCCCAAACTAGTGAGACTCTTGACCCGGGTACCCAAAATGTGTGGGACTCGTGATCAGAGAATCTTGATTCTTGATCATAGAGTCCCAGACACGTAGAACTCATAGTCCACAAATATTAAGACTCTTCATTAGCCATCAGATCAGATAGAAACCTCTAATGTGTATGACCCCGCAGGTTCGAACCTAAGTTGGTAGCACAGGAATCAATTCCTGTACTAATCGAAGTGACCATCTAGCAATGGTACCCAATGTTCGAATAGATCGAATAGTCATAATCGCAACACTCAGAATCTACGTGAATATGGTTACTGTATAATTCATCCCTTTTGACCCCTGTGTTTAGGATGACTCAGGATTAAACTGTCAACCCTGATTAGATCATCCGAGTCGTGCTCAACTCAATCAGTCCTGTGACTCTCACTAGGACTATCCTGGCCAAGGTTTTACTAAATTGAAACACGACTATACACAACTCCTGAACTGGAGTGGTCAATCCCATCTTGACACACGCACCGACAAGTCAAGTACTTGACTACACCCAACAGCCTTCCATCACTGAATTAGAAATTCAGGTAGTCCAATGCCTAAGTACAGTGAGTTGCTTGTAAGTCACCGTGGCGGTCTCAGGTCGGAGGGATAGTTATACCCATATCCCATCGGAGCAAATCTTGACAGCAGAAAAAGCTCCGGAGTCAGTCACGTTCAGTGCAGATGTACCCTTACATTTCACCTGTATGCCATACCAGTGTCTCCACACTTCTTGGTTAAGAGGACAACCAACCCATATGGCACACAACGATCTATGCTTGATAAACATTGTTGTCCTTGGTAACAATGTATCATTTGGTCGCGAACATGTTTAAAGACTAAACGACAAATCCTTCTTTGTCGAGTCTAAATAGTCCTAAGGACTTCACCACAATACAGGAGTTCATTAAAAGATAAAATAATTTGTGATGAAAAATATCAAAATAATTTTTATTTATTTATAATTTATATACTAATACAACAAAGAGCACAACCGTCAACAGGCTGACGATTGGCTTTGGGACACTATTCCCAACACTTGTCACAATCCCATTTGGAAAAGATCCAAATTGAATGATTCAGATCAGTTCTCAACTAACGCCTGACAATAAGGATCAGTTAATGGCATTTCTATAAGCTAATAAGGACATCTTCACTTGATCGACATCTGAAATGCTAGGTATTCTGTCTGATGTTAGTATCCATAGATTAAATGTGAACCTAGAGCATCAATTGGTGCAATAGAAAAAAGAGAAGCTTCACCCTAGAGCGACAATAAACAATTGAGGTAGAAGTGGACAAACTCCTAATGGTGGGATTCATCCGAGAAGCCCACTACCTAGAGTGGCTTGTCAATATCATCATGGTCAATAAAGTGAACGACAAGTGGATGATTTGCATTGATTATATTGACCTCAATAAGGCATGTCTAAAGGATAGTTTTTCTCTTTCGAGGATTGATTAGCTCATGGATGCCACCTCGAGACACCAGTTGCTGAGTTTTATAGATACCTTCTTAGAATACAACCAGATTCAAATGACTCCTAAAGACGAGGAGAAGATGACATTTATAACCGATAAAGGCTGTATTATTACAAAATGATGTCTTTTGGGTTAAAAAAATATAGGAGTCACACATCAACACTTTGTCAATAACATATTCAAACATTAGATCAGATGCAACATTGAAGTTTACATTGATGATATGCTGGTGAAGAGTGTTGAGGCCAATCAGTACATACCCGATCTAGAAGAAGTTTTTGATGAGCTAAGGTAGCATCAAATGAAATTCAATCTAAATAAATTGTTTTCGAAGTGATCTCAAGAAAACTCTTGGGATTCATAGTAACTCAATGAGGGATAAAGACCAATCTAAAGAAAATTTGAGCATTGTTGGACATGAAACACCCAAGTACCAAAATTGATGTGCAGTGCCTGGTGGGTTGGGTGGCAACACTCAACCGATTTATTTTGAGGTTGGTTGAGAAGTGCCTCTCCCTCGTCAAGGTTCTAAGGCAAATGAAGGCTTTTGAGTGGTTGGGCAAATACCGAACCACTTTTGAGAAACTCAAGCAATATCTTGGGTCCCCTCTGCTTCTCTCCAAACTGATAGAAGGTGAGAAATTATTAATGTACTTATCCTTCTCACCCATTGCTGTTAGCTTAATTTTGGTCTAAGAAGATGTAGGGACTCAGAAGTGAATTTATTATATAAGTAATGTTGGTGCAAAAATCCGCTTGCGCCAGAGAAGCTGGAGTCGAGGAAGTCGCAGTCGCCGTCGGGACCTACAAAGGAAGTCTAAACCGGAGGTGGGGTTGCTCCGGCAAGACCCTCCGACGCTCAAGTCAGTTCTCTGCCTCAACAAGAATGGAGTGCTCGAATGGAGAATTTAGCAGAGTTTTAGATGAAAGATGAGAGCTTATCGAATAACGTATCTGGAGCCCCCTTTCATAGGCGGAGGGGGCAGTAGCCTGATAGCGACATCTGTAACCGTCTGGTAGTGGGTTGCCAAGGGTCAGGCGGAGTTTGTTGCGAAGAGTAGTGGAGTGGACCTGTGGCTATCACCGGGGTGTGCCACGTGGAGTCTGCCGTGGGGAGTGGAGCTGCGTCTGTTGTCGCGACTTGCCAGCGGATGGGAGAATCGCGCGGTATCTGTCGCAGGAAGTGGAGCAGGATCGTGGCCGTTATTGTGGCCTGCCAGGGAGTAGTGGAGCTGCGCGAGATCCGTCGTAGGAAGTGGAGCAGTGTTGTGACCGTTACTGCGGCCTGTCAGGGAGTGATGGAGCTGTGCGAAATCTGTCGCAGGAAGTGGAGCAGGATCGTGGCCGTTATTGTGGCCTGCCTGGGAGTGCAGATCCGTCGGCTGAAGTTCGGCAGCGGTCGGGGTTGATGACAGATTCTGGCTCCCGTAGGAGTCCGGGGGGAGTCCTCCTTGTGGTTGGAGTTGTCGGCGGAGTCCGGCTCCCGTAGGAGTCCGGGCGGAGTCCTCTCGGAGTTGAAGTCGCGGGCGGAGCCCGGCTCTCGTAGGAGTCCGGGCGGAGTCCTCTCAGAGTTGAAGTCGCAGGCGGAGCCTAGCTCCCGTAGGAGTCCGGGCGGAGTCCTCTCAGAGTTGAAGTCGCGGGTGGAGCCTGGCTCCCGTAGGAGTCCGGGTGGAGTCCCCTGTAATCAAAATCAGGTGCGAAGTCCGGCTCCCGTAGGAGTCCGGACGGATCTTACTGGCAGTCGAAGTTGGTGACGGAGCCCGACTCCCGTGGGAGTCCGGGCGGAGTCCCCCTTGAGGTTGGAGTCGTGGGCAGAGTCCGACTCCCGTGGGAGTCCGGGCGGAGTCTGTCTGCAGCCGTTGGAGTCGAGGACGAAGTCCGGCTCCCGTAGGAGTCCGGGTGGAGTCTTCCTGCAATTAAAGTCAAAGGCGAAGTCCGGCTACCGTAGGAGTCCGGACAAGGCTTACCGGCAGTTGATGTTGAGGACGGAGCCCGGCTCCCGTAGGAGTTCGGGCGGAGTCTACTTGCGGTTGAAGTTGTCGGTGGAGTCTGGCTCCCGTAGGAGTCCGGACGAAGTCTGTCTGCAGCCGTTGGAGTCGAGGACGAAGCCCAGCTCCCGCAGGAGTCCGGGCGGAGTCTTCCTGCAATTAAAGTCAAAGGCGAAGTCCGGCTCCCGTAGGAGTCCGGACAAGGCTTACCGGCAGTTGATGTTGAGGACGGAGCCCAGCTCCTGTAGGAGTTCGGGCGGAGTCTACTTGCGGTTGAAGTTGTCGGCGGAGTCCGGCTCCCGTAGGAGTCTGGACGAAGTCTATCTGCAGCCGTTGGAGTCGAGGATGAAGCCCGGCTCCCGTAGGAGTCCGGGCGGAGTTTTCCTGTAATTAAAGTCAAAGACGAAGTCCGGCTCCCGTAGGAGTCCGAACAAGGCTTACCGGCAGTTGATGTTGAGGACGGAGCCCGGCTCCCATAGGAGTTCGGGTGGAGTCTACTTGCGGTTGAAGTTGTCGGCGGAGTCCGGCTCCCGTAGGAGTCCGGACGAAGTCTGTCTGCAGTCGTTGTAGTCGAGGACGAAGCCCGGCTCCCGTAGGAGTCCGGGCAGAGTCTTCCTGCAATTAAAGTCAAAGGCGAAGTCCAACTCCCGTAGGAGTCCGGACAAGGCTTACCGGCAGTTGATGTTGAGGACGGAGCCTGGCTCCCGTAGGAGTCCGAGCGGAGTCCCCCTTGAGGTTGGAGTCGTGGGCGGAGCCCGACTCCCGTGGGAGTCCGGGCGGAGTCTTCCTGAAGTTGATGTTGCGATCGGAGCCCGGTTCCCGTAGGAGTCCGGGCGGAGTCCTCTTGGAGCTGATTCTGCTGAGGACTTCGGCTGTGGGTATTTTATACCCAACACTAGTCCCCCTACTTTCGAGTTTGAATTTCGAACGAAGGAAGTACAGAGAGATGGGCACAGCCAAAACCATCCCCTCGAATCCTGCGCACTGCCGCCCCCAGATATTTTGGCATTAAATGTGCGCGTGCTGGAGTCTTTTCGGATCGGGGCGATACGAAGGGACCCTTCAAAATTTTTGCCGGTACACTGGCCCAGGTACGGCACCATAATGGCCCTGCTGATCCGTCAGCCGCTTTTAGCCGCCCGTCGGGGGGCCTTGGAAAGAGAGAAACGAGCCCGGGAGGAGGAGAGGCAGACCTTGGAGGAATCGGCGAGAAAGACGGAGGCCGAGGTCGCCAACTTGGCCGAGCAAATTTCGATCCTGGTCTCGGAGGCCAGAGTCCTTGCGGTAGAGGAACTCAAGGCCTCCGCGGAGATGAGGGACCTGAAGGTCCAATTTGGCCAGGAAGCGTTCATAAGGGGGTTCGAGCTCTGCCAAGAGAAGGTGGCCAAAAAATTTCCAGAGCTCGACCTCAGCTTCCTAGGCGAGGAGTCTGAAGACGAGACCGGTCCCTCGCCAGCCGCCACTGCTGTCGCAGCCCCCTTGCCGGGGACACCGAGTTCTCCAACCCCCGCCCTCGAGGTCTGAGACCTCCGATCTTGTACCTTTATTTCGTCACAATTTTTCTTTTCTGCTTGTCTTCAAAAATCATCCAATCAATAAAGTTGAATTTCTTATTGCGGACGGCTTCTCCTCCCCCCCTCCTTCTCTCTGTTCTTCTTCCTGCAATGAGTCGTGCTTTGACGCTTTTGCCTTCCGATGGCAGTGTCCTGCAGAAGCACTCCCCTGGCCCTGGGGGTCTCGCTAAAATCGACGATCCAGCGGCTGAAGAAGGAAGTCCTTCACCTGACAAAGAAATTAAAGAAGATGGAAGGCGAGCTCCGCAGATTGAGAGAGGGTCATTCTGAAGCCACCGCTGAGGCCACCCACTTTCGAAATCTCCATGTGAAGGGGATCATGGAGTATAGCCGGAGGAAGGCGGACTTCGCGAAGGAAATCGAGGAATGCAAGAAGAGTGCCAGCGACCGAATTTGGGCCCAGGCCGCCAGGATCAGTGCCCTCAAGGTGGAACTGTCAGCTGCGAAGGGGAAGATCGGCCAGCTAGAAGAAAATTCATCCCGGCTCTTGGCCCGGGTCGACGGTGACCAAGAGTGGTCGAAGAAGGTCTCCAACCTTCAGCAGCAGCTTCAGGGCATCGAGGTGAGCCATGACGTGCATCAGGCTAGCTGGCGCAGGCAGGTGGAAGAATATAAAGGGAGGTTCAGCGCGGCGGCCGACGAAGTCGTCCGTCTCCAGAGGCAGCTGGCTAGCAGGGCACAGCTTACTTCCACCCGAGATTCTGATGAGCTCCAAGCCCTAAGAGGCACCGTTGAGGGGATTTCTGTCTCCCTCGGGAAAAAGATAGCTGAGCTGCAACAACTGAAGATCCAACTGGCATACGAGCAGCGGGCCGTCGCGGACGCGGAGGCGGAATCCGAGGTCTTGAGGAAGAGGCGTCGAGAGGCGGAGGCCGAGAGCCAGCGACTTCGTCGGGCGCTCCAGGATGCGCTGCAGAAGAGGGAAGAGCTAGAAGAAGAAATTGAGAATCTAAGGCAGTCCTGGTTAAGGGATGGAGTAGATAATTCTAGGTTGGAGGGAGCAGGGCTTCCTTAGAGCTCTTTTCGTCTTTCTGTCTTTTCATGTATTTACTTTCTTTTTTGTCGTTTTGCCTTTCTTTCCTTGGCCTTCCGGGCTTTGTAGCGTGTATATCGAAAATAGAATGAAAAGGAAGGTTTTGTGTTACCTCGTCCGCGCGTTGCACTAAATTGCCGTCCGTCGAACTTTTCTTGTCGTTTGGCTTGTCTGACGTAGACGTCGTTGGGGGGCACCCGATCGTCGATGCGTTAGCTCACCTTTCTCGTCGTACATGGCCGCAAGCCCGAGCTTGGCCGTCCGGGCTCTGCATTACCTCGGGGATGTCGTTGTCTTCCTAACCGGTGTCGAAAGTCTTTTTAGAGGTCGGGGGTGTTCGGTAGGAACTTTCCGTTTCAGTTGGGACGAAGTCCTCTAGGTCTTTTGGTGTGGTTCATCCTTCATCTGTTTCCATCGTAGTTCGTCATCCTTCCTTTTTAATTTTCTTCCTCTTCTCAGAGTGAGGGCCCTCCCCCGCTTTTCGCGGGGTTGCATAGAAGCGAGGAGGTGCCGCTGAGGGGCTTTTTCCTTTCATCCGATCTTGTTGGGCGGCCGGGTTTCGCCACCACCAGCCCTTGCTGCAGAAGTCGCGGGTGGAGCCCGGCTCCCGTAGGAGTCCGGGTGGGGTCTTCCTTGGCATCGTGTACAGAGTCCGGCTCCCGTAGGAGTCCGGGTGGAGTCTTTCTTGGCGTCGTGAATGGAGCCCGGCTCCCGTAGGAGTCCGGGTGGAGTCTTCTTTGGCGTCGTGGATGGAGCCCGGCTCCCGTAGGAGTCCGGGTGGAGTCTTTTTTGGCGTCGTGGATGGAGCCCGGCTCTCGTAGGAGTCCGGGTGGAGTCTTTCTTGGCGTCGTGAATGGGGCCCGGCTCCCGTAGGAGTCTGAGCCTTCCACTTTGCTCGAGCCAGGGCGAGGTTCTCCTCCCGTTCCCGGCTTGGCTGTGGGGGCGCGTTAGGGCGCTGTAAGGCCTCTCCCCCCATCCGGTCTGAAAGAACCGGGCCTTTGACTTTGCTCATTGTCAGGACGAGGTTCTCCTCATGTTCCTGACATGGCTGTGGGGGCACATTAGGGCGCTGTAAGGCCTCTCCCCCCATCTGATCTAAAAGAATCGGGCCTTTGACTTTGCTCATGTCAGGACGAGGTTCTCCTCCTGTTCCTGATATGGCTGTGGGGGCATATTAGGGCGCTGTAAGGCCTCTCCCCCCATCCGATCTAAAAGAACCGGGCCTTTGACTTTGCTCATGTCAGGATGAGGTTCTCCTCCTATTCCTGACATGGCTGTGGGGGCACATTAGGGTGCTGTAAGGCCTCTCCCCCCATCCGGTCTAAAAGAATCGGGCCTTTGACTTTGCTCATGTCAGGATGAGGTTCTCCTCCTGTTCCTGACATGGCTGTGGGGGCACATTAGGGCGCTGTAAGGCCTCTCCCCCCATCCGGTCTAAAAGAATCGGGCCTTCGTCGCGTTGAGGGGGGCGTAGTTGCGGAATCTCCCTAGTGGGGAACCCCGCCGAACCCTGCGATCCGGGTTTCTCTGCCTGCGCGCCCGGGGTGGAGTATGGACGCGGTTATGCCCAGGAGGGGATCGAGAATGCAGCCGGGCTTCCTTTGGCCTTTTTTCAATTGCGGGCTTACTCGAGTCTCCCACTTGCCGCTCCCTCGCCGTCTCTTCATCCTTCATTTTGAAGGCTTCTTCTGCTCGGGCATATCCTTCGGCCTGGGCTAGCAAATCAGCAAAATCTCTGGGATACTTCTTCTCCAGGGAGAACAAAAGATCATTCTTCTGAAGGTCATCCTTCAGGGCGGCCATTGCGACTGATTGGTCCAAGTTCCGGACCTCCAGCGTCGTGATGTTGAAGCAGTTGATGTAGGCCCGAATGGACTCCCCTTCCCTTTGCTTGATGTTGATGAGGGACTCCGAACCCTTCCGGAGGTACTGGCTGCTGACAAAATGGGCCACAAATTGGTGGCTCATTTGATCGAAGGAAAATATGGTACCCGGTTTCAAAGCCGAGTACCAGTTCCTCGCCGCTTCCTTCAAGGTGGACGGGAAGGCCCGGCATAAAATGGCATCAGGAGCACCGTGAAGCAGCATCATCGTCCGGAAGGCCTCCAGATGATCAACCGGGTCCGAAGTCCCATCGTAGCTTTCGAACTGGGGAAGCTTGAAGTTTGGCGGGATCGATTCCTGCATGATCATTTGGGAGAAGGGAGGGTCAGTACAAATATCCTCACCATAAGCGGGGGGCGCATGGCGGAGTTCTTCGATCCGCCGGTTCATCTCCTGGAGCCTCCGATCTAGGAAATCCTCTCGACTTTGAGTCTCGAGGGTCCTCTGGCAGAACGGGGGCAGGGATCTTCCAGGGGTGGAGTCGTGGTCCGATTGAGGGCTCTCTACCCTCGAGTTCGTTTTCCCAGGAAGGATGGGGCGGCTGGCCCAGGTGGCCCACCCCGCCGTCGGATTCTGGTGTTCTGGGGACGCCCTTTCCGGGCGTACCGATGCCTGCGGCTGCTGCTGCTGCATAGCTTGCACAGCCTCGGTGAGGCCTCTGACCTGCTGCACCAGCAGGTCAAACTGCTCCGCACCGACCGCCGCCGTCGGAGGAGGAGGAGGAGGTTGAGAAACAGGAGGGGAGGCCAGAGCCTGAGATCTGGCTGCGGAGGCCGTGGACCGTCGCGTGGACGCCTTGCGAGGAGGCATCAAGTATGGATCCCATGGAGGAAACAAGGAGTGGGTGTCGGAAGAGATGATCGGGGGCGGCTCCGTTGAACGCTCCTTCAAGAACAAGGGTACTGCGAAGACACAGCCCTTCCTCTAGCGCCAGTCCTGTTGGTGCAAAAATCCGCTTGCATCGGAGAAGCTGGAGTCGAGGAAGTCGCGGTCGCCGTCGGGACCTGCAAAGGAAGTCTAAACCGGAGGTGGGGTTGCTCCGGCAAGATCCTCCGACGCTCAAGTCAGTTCTCTGTCTCAACAAGAATGGAGTGCTCGAACGGAGAATTTAGCAGAGTTTTAGATGAAAGATGAGAGCTTATCGAAGAAAGTATCTGGAGCCTCCTTTTATAGGCGGAGGGGGCAGTAGCCTGATAGCGACATCTGTAACCATCTGGCAGTGGGTTGCCCAGGGTCAGGCGGAGTTTACTGCGAAGAGTAGTGGAGTGGACCCATGGCTATCACCGGGGTGTGCCACGTGGAGTCTGCCGTGGGGAGTGGAGCGGCGTCTGTTGTCGCGACTTGCCAGCAAATGGGAGAATCGCGCGGTATCCATCGCAGGAAGTGGAGCAGGATCGTGGCCATTATTGTGGCCTGCCAGGGAGTAGTGGAGCTGCGCGAGATCCGTCGTAGGAAGTGGAGCAGTGCTGTGACCGTTACTGCGGCCTGTCAGGGAGTGATGGAGCTGCGTGAAATCTGCCACAGGAAGTGGAGCAGGATCGTGGCCGTTATTGTGGCCTGCCTGGGAGTGCAGATCCGTCGGCTGAAGTTCAGCAGCGGTCGGGGCTGATGACGGAGTCTGGCTCCCGTAGGAGTCCGGGCGGAGTCCTCCTTGTGGTTGGAGTTGTCGGTGGAGTCCGGCTCCCGTAGGAGTCCGGGCAAAGTCCTCTCGGAGTTAAAGTCGCGGGCAGAGCCCGGCTCCCGTAGGAGTCTGGGCGGAGTCCTCTCAGAGTTGAAGTCGCGGGCGGAGCCCAACTCCCGTAGGAGTCCGGGCGGAGTCCTCTCGGAGTTGAAGTCGCGGGCGGAGCCCGGCTCCCGTAGGAGTCCGGGTGGAGTCCCCTGCAATCAAAATCAGATGTGAAGTCCGGCTCCCTTAGGAGTCCGGACGGATCTTACCGGCAGTCGAAGTTGGCGACAGAGCCCGGCTCCCGTGGGAGTCCGGGCAGAGTCCCCCTTGAGGTTGGAGTCGTGGGCGGAGTCCGGCTCTCGTGGGAGTCCGGGCGGAGTCTGTCTGCAGCCGTTGGAGTCGAGGACGAAGCCCGGCTCCCGTAGGAGTCCGGGCGGAGTCTTCCTGCAATTAAAGTCAAAGGCGAAGTCCGGCTCCCGTAGGAGTCCGGACAAGGCTTACCGACAGTTGATGTTGAGGATGGAGCCCGGCTCCCGTAGGAGTTCGGGCGGAGTCTACTTGCGGTTGAAGTTGTCGGTGGAGTCCGGCTCCTGTAGGAGTCCGGACGAAGTCTGTCTGCAGCCGTTGGAGTCGAGGACGAAGCCCGGCTCCCACAGGAGTCCGGGTGGAGTCTTCCTGCAATTAAAGTCAAAGGCGAAGTCCGGCTCCCGTAGGAGTCCGGACAAGGCTTACCGGCAGTTGATGTTGAGGACGGAGCCCGGCTCCCATAGGAGTTCATGGTGGAGTCTACTTGCGGTTGAAGTTGTCGGCGGAGTCTGGCTCCCGTAGGAGTCTGGACGAAGTCTGTCTGTAGCCGTTGGAGTCGAGGACGAAGCCCGGCTCCCGTAGGAGTCCGGGCGGAGTCTTCCTGCAATTAAAGTCAAAGGCGAAGTCCGGCTCCCGTAGGAGTCCGAACAAGGCTTACCGACAGTTGATGTTGAGGACGGAGTCCGGCTCCCGTAGGAGTTCGGGCGGAGTCTACTTGCGGTTGAAGTTGTCGGTGGAGTCCGGCTCCCGTAGGAGTCCGGACGAAGTCTGTCTGCAGCCATTGGAGTCGAGGACGAAGCCCGGCTCCCGTAGGAGTCCGGGCGGAGTCTTCCTGCAATTAAAGTCAAAGGCGAAGTCCGGCTCCCGTAGGAGTCCGGACAAGGCTTACCGGCAGTTGATGTTGAGGACGGAGCCCGGCTCCCGTAGGAGTCCGGACGGAGTCTCCCTTGAGGTTGGAGTCGTGGGCGGAGCCCAGCTCCCGTGGGAGTCCGGGCGGAGTCTTCCTGAAGTTGATGTTGCGATCGGAGCCCGGTTCCCGTAGGAGTCCGGGCGGAGTCCTCCTGGAGCTGATTCTGCTGAGGACTTCGGCTGTGGGTATTTTATACCCAACAAGTAAAATTCTTCAAGATGCAGAAAACAAATGTTCCAAGGCTAAAAAGATGATTTACGCACTCATCACTTCTGTGTGATGTCTTTGATCATATTTTCAAGCCCATTCGGTGGTCATCTTAATCGACCAACCTTTGAGAATAATTCTCTAAAGGCTAGACACCTTCGGGTGCACGGCGAAGTAGGTAATTGAGTTCAAAGAATTTGATGTCAGTTTTTCTCCTCAGCCTATGATGAAAGCCCAAAAGAGGTTGACTTCCTCATGGAATGTGCTATTCCCAATGAGGAATCATCTTTAGTATGGCCCGAGGAAATTGAAGAAGTGCCATGATGGGTTTTGCATATAGATAGAGCCTTGAACTCACAAGGATGCAGAGCCAGACTCATCCTCGCCATCTCAAGAGGAGATGTGATGGAATATGATCTCCAATTCGACTTCAAAGCTTTTAATAATGAACTCAAATATGAGACCCTGATTGTTGAGCTTCGCATTACCAAAGAACTTAAGGTGAAGGATCTCAAGATCTTCACCAACTCACAATGGGTCATCATCTAGGTCCGAGGAGAATATGAAGCCCAAGACCCCACAATAGCCAAATGTCTATAGAAGCTCAAGAAGCTTTCCATAGCTTTTCAGACTTTAGAGGTCTAATAGATACCAAGGTCAAAGAATGCCCAAACAGATGCTTTGTCTCACCTTGCCACCTCAGGATCCTCTTACCTCAACAAAAGATTCTTTGTTGAGCACCTACAAAGATGAAGCATTGAAGAACCAATAATACTATAGGTCGAATATGAGCCGAGTTGGATGGATCCTTTCATCGACTATTTGGTCAAGAATTGATTGCTATCATAGGCAATCAAAGTTAATCACCGATTCAAAACTATGTAGATAGTAGTGAGTCAGAATCGTATCCACAAGGATCATGGGCTGAGTTGTGGTTACATGAGAGTTAAAATTGTTAGATTAAAAGCAATGCAAAGAAAAAAAAAGAAAAAAAACTAGAAACAAACTATATTAAGAGTTGGATCAAGCAGAAAATGATTATCTCAGGAGGTTATGAATTGGTCTTGTACAAAATAGAGTTGTATTTCTTTAATAATATTAGATGCTTGTAATTAGGTCTTGGACATAGTTTATCTCCATTTGAGCATAATCCGTATCCTTAGATCACGGCTCGTCCCTTTGGGCATAAGCTATTCTAGGACTTTATCGCACAAGTAAAGAAGAAATAATAATAAATCAAAGCTATAAACCACTTATCTTTCCTCGGCATCCCCATATTCATAGATCACAGTGCATCTCCAGAAAGTACAATGTTTACAACCTATCTCTTCTTAGTACACCCCGTATCCATAGATCACAGTGTGTCTTCAGAGAGCAAAAGTTGTTCCAACTACGATCTAGCACATAAGCATAAAAAAAAGTGCACAAAGATAATTGTACAATAAAAGAGAAGCTTTATTGATTCATATGATAAAAGAAATACAAGAAGGGATAGAACATGAAACCATTCTGTTACTACAAGACTTGTTGTCCCCTCCTGAGACTAGTGGATTTAGCCACTTATGGATTAGCTCTCACTGGTGGATGGCTTCACCTTCTTAGTAGAATCTCCTTATGTCACCTTAAAAACCCTCCAACCTTACAGCCTTCTCCTTTTACTCTTCAGCCTAACTATCTTTTTTTCATCTCTCCTCCCCCTTGGGTTTTATAGGCTGAATCCTATGTTCCAAAGCCTCCTCACGCCTCCTATATTTCCCAGTTTGGGAGATGGAGCCTTATATATTCTGCCTTTAATGTTTAGCTGCCTTTTAACCCTTGCCTTATTTGCTTGAATGCCTTCATATATTTTCCTCTTTTGCATGGGCTGATTTCCCATATCTTTTCTTTAGTGCTGTAGAGGGTCCCAATGCTCTTCCTTATGCCTGGCCGCCCAATCTACTTGTTCTATCTACCTGGGATTCTCTTTGCTACTGCTTCTATGATTGTGTGGGATGCCTACTACCTAAACTGGACTTGTCGCCCCCACATAAAATCTCTTGCTTCATGCCACCCCAAAATTTCTATCTTTGGCTCCTTGCTGCTCCATATGTCCTTCCCTAAATTGGCTCTTGGTATTCGGGAGGGATTCTGGCTGTATCACCCCTGGGTCCTGCATGTAGATTTGGTTCATAATGATCATGGCTTCTTTATCTGTCCTATGTCCAAGTCTATTGCAGCATCTCTATCATCCGTTGGATTCAATGTTTGGGTGTGCGCATGATGGACTTGGACTTGGACTCAGGTTCAACTTTGGGTTGGCCTTATATCAGCATTTTGATAATTAGAGTGTCTTTGGCTATAATTCCTAAAAGAGGACATAAGAAGTATGAAATTTAAGAAAATAAGAGTTAGTTAATAGGATTTTTATATTATATTTTTTGTATCTATCATACCTCCCAACTTGAACTTTGTTCGTCCTCGAGTAAAGAAAGAATTTAGGACTAAGTACCATTTAGCTTAGAGTTTGAGTCTTCATCAGGCAATTTTCAAAAGGGCCATTGATGTTTAGTAGAACGTGAGTGAGCTATGTCATTGGGATATTAATATTAATCAATATAGAAGTTAAGCCAAGAACATTAAATATTTTTTGAACTTTTTTCTAAATTACCCTCAATCTTTAGCTCTAAATTATCTAACTTTCATATAAACAAGTATAGTGTTACTTCCATCCTTCATTTATTGATTTTTTTTTTAACGTTGTACTACTGTTGAATGTTTTAATCCCTTAAGCTTTTTATCTGACTTATGTAGTAAGTTTTCAGTCAATGACTCCTGAAATAGATGGCTTTAGGATACTAGGTATAAAATATCCTTCAAGTTTACTAGCTCGAATCAAATAGACCACAAGTTAAGACTAATTTTATAATAGAGCTTCTTTGTCTTTCACATCTTTTGATGTGAAACTCAATGCTTGCTTAGACAAAGAGGTCCGATTACTCAATGTGAAGTTCTTAAAAATTTTTTATTCTATAAAAAAATTTATTTTATGAAGAAACATATACTTACCCTACATAAGTCCATAGAAACTAAACTCTTCTTTTATATTTGTTGGGTACAAAATACCTACGGCCAAAGTTCTCAGCGGGATTAGCCCTTGCGAGCTCAGCCCGGACCCCTACAGGAGCCGGGCTACGTCGCCAACTTCAACTGAAGAAGGACTCCGCCCGAACTCCCACGAGAGATGGGCTCTGTCCACAGCTCCAACCTCAAAAGGGACTCCGCCCGGACTCCTACGGGAGCCGGGCTTCGTCCTCAACATCAACTGCCAGTAAGCCTTGACCAGACTCCTACGGGAGCCGGACTCCACCGACAACTTCAATCGCAAGTAGACTCCGCCCGGACTCCTACGGGAGCCGGGCTTCGTCCTCGACTCCAACGGCTGCAGACAGACTTCGTCCGGACTCCTACGGGAGCCAGACTCTGCCGACAACTTCAACCGCAAGTAGACTCCGCCCGGACTCCTACGGGAGCCGGGCTCCATCCTCAACATCAACTGCCGGTAAGCCTTGTCCGGACTCCTACGGGAGCCGGACTTCGCCTTTGACTTTAATTGCAGAAAGACTCCGCCTGGACTCCTACGGGAGTCGGGCTTCATCCTCGATACCGACGGCTGCAGACAGACTTCGTCCGGACTCCTACGGGAGTCGGACTCCGCCAACAACTTCAACCGCAAGTAGACTCCGCCCGAACTCCTACGGGAGCCGGGCTCCGTCCTCAACATCAACTGCCGGTAAGCCTTGTCCGGACTCCTACGGGAGCCGGACTTCGCCTTTGACTTTAATTGCAGGAAGACTCCGCTCGGACTCCTACGGGAGCCGGGCTTCGTCCTCGACTCCGACGGCTGCAGACAGACTTCGTCCGGACTCCTACGGGAGCCAAACTCCGCCGACAACTTCAATCGCAAGTAGACTCCGCCCGAACTCCTACGGGAGCCGGGCTCCATCCTCAACATCAACTGTCGGTAAGCCTTGTCCGGACTCCTACGGGAGCCGGACTTCGCCTTTGACCTTAATTGCAGGAAGACTCCGTCCGGACTCCTACGAGAGTCGGGCTTCGTCCTCGACTCCGACGGCTGCAGACAGACTTCGTCCGGACTCCTACGGGAGCTGGACTCCGCCGACAACTTCAACCGCAAGTAGACTCCGCCCGAACTCCTATGGGAGTCGGGCTTCATCCTCGACTCCAACGACTGCGGACAGACTTCGTCCGGACTCCTACGGGAGCCGGACTCGGCCGACAACTTCAACCGCAAGTAGACTCCGCCCGGACTCCTACAGGAGTCGGGCTTCGTCCTCGACTCCAACGGCTGCAAACAGACTTCGTCCGGACTCCTACGGGAGTCGGACTCCGCCGACAACTTCAACCGCAAGTAGACTCCGCCCGGACTCCTACGGGAGCCGGGCTTCGTCCTCGACTCCAACGACTGCAGACAGACTTCGTCCGGACTCCTACGGGAGCCGGACTCCGCCGACAACTTCAACCGCAAGTAGACTCCGCCCGGACTCCTACGGGAGCCGGGCTCCGTCCTCAACATCAACTACCGGTAAGCCTTGTCCGGACTCCTACGGGAGCCGGACTTCGCCTTTGACTTTAATTGCAGGAAGACTCCGCCCGGACTCCTACGGGAGTCGGGCTTCGTCCTCGACACCAATGGCTGCAGACAGACTTCGTCCGGACTCCTATGGGAGCCGGACTCCACCGACAACTTCAACCGCAAGTAGACTCCGCTCGAACTCCTACGGGAGCCGGGCTCCGTCCTCAACATCAACCGTCGGTAAGATTCGTTCGGACTCCCACGGGAGCCGGACTTCGCACCTAACTTCAATTGCAGGAGGACTCTGCCCGGACTCCTACGGGAGCCGGGCTCCATCGCCAACTTCAACTGCAAGAGGACTCCGCCCGAACTCCTACGGGGGTCAGACTCCATCATCAGCTCCGACCACCGCCGAACTTGAGCCGATGGATCTGCACTCCCAGGCAGGCCACAATAACGGACAATACTGCTCCACTCCCTGCGGCGGACCCTACGCGACCCCATTACTCCCTGACAGGCTGTATTAACGGCCATGATTCTGCTCCACTCCCTGCAGCGGACCCTACGTGACCCCATTACTCCCTGACAGGCTGTATTAACGGCCATGATTCTGCTCCACTCCCTGCGGTGGATCCTGTGCGATTCCACCACCCCCAGATGAGTCACGACAGCAGACGCCGCTCCACTTCCCGCGGCAGGCCCCACGTGGCACACCCCGATGATTGCCACGGGTCCACCCCACTACTCTCTGCAACAAACTCCGCCTGACCCTGGGCAGCCCGCTGCCAGACGGTTACAGATGTCGCTATCAGGCTACCGCCCCCTCCGCCTATAAAAGGAGGCTCCAGATACGTTATTCAATAAGCTCTCATCTTTCATCTAAAAACTCTGCTAAATTCTCCGTTCGAGCACTCCATTCTTGTTGAGGCAGAGAACTGACTTGAGCGTCGGAGGGTCTTGCCAGAGCAACCCCACCTCCGGTTTAGACTTCCTTTGCAGGTCCCGACGGCGACCGCGACTTCTTCGACTCCAGCTTCTCCGGCGCAAGCGGATTTTTGCACCAACAATATTGATAGAAAAAATCAGAAGTGCTCAAGAAAAAATTATTTCTATGCTAAACTTAACTATTCATTGAATTTTCTTAATACTTGATCTCTCGATATTTCACAAACTCTCTGGACTGTGCACCAATTTTTTTTAAAAAAAATATTTGGTTCAACTTGATTCTTGAGCACAATCAGATATCTAAATGCTAAATACTAACTTATTCGAGGATTTATTGATTTATTATTCTCCCTCCCCTCAAGTTAATCGATATTGGCCTCAATGGAGTAAGGAAATAAAAGAATTAAACAAAAGAAAAGGAGAGAGTGCACCTGGGATAATTGTGTTTCGGGAGTTGAAGATGTCTTTGTTGATCAGAGCACTCTTATTACTTTCATCATAAGTTTCTATAACTATAATAAAATAAAAATTGAGGTTGTTAGGTTGCCTCCCAACAAGCATTAAGTTTAGAGTCTTCAGTTAGACTACATCGAGCTTACCATTTTTCGTATGTTGGATCAACCAGGTAGATAATGTCAATTCATTCTTTATGCCCAATTCTATCTACGTATGGCTTTAATTGTTGGCCATTTACCTTTGCCATTTTGGGGATTCTGTATTTCAATTGCTCCGTAGGAAAATACTTGTATGATTATGAAAGATCCATCCCATCGAGAGCAGAGTTTAATGGGAAAGAGGCGTAATCTGTAATTGAAGAGCCACACTTTTTGGTTTGGCTCGAATGATTTTTCTAGAGATGTATTTGTCATGAAATACTTTAGTTTGAGCCTTATAAATTTGTGAGCTCTCGTACGCATCATTGTGTAGCTTTTCTAGTTTGTTTAGTTGTAGCCTCCTATTAGAACCTGTATTCTGCATGTCAAAATTGAATGTTCGTATGGCCCAAAATGTGTGATATTCTAATTCGACTAATAGATGGCATGCTTTGCCATAGACTAGTCGGTAGGGTGATCTGCCAATAGGAATTTTGAAAGTGGTGTGGTAGGCTCATAGTGCATCATCTAATCATAGGGATCAATCTTTTCTATCTGCCTAACCATCTTCTCCAGGATATGCTTGATTTTTTTATTAGACACTTCTATCCGACCACTAGTTTGAGAGTAATATGGTGTGACAACTCTGTGTAATGTTACATTTCTTCATTAGTGCTTCAAAGTGCTGATTCGTGAAGTGAGTTCCCCCATCACTAATGATCACTTTGAGAAAGCCAAAATGACTACTGATATTGCGTTGGATGAATTTAATCATGATTTTGTTATTATTAGTCCTTGTAGCTACAGCCTCCATTCATTTTGATACATAATCTACCATCATCAGAATGTATTCGAATCCAAAAGAGGTCAGGAAGGGTCCCATGAAATCAATCCCCCAAACATTGAAGATTTCTACTACTAATATGGGGGTCAGTGGCATCATATCCTTCTTGAATATATTTTCTATTTGTTGGCACCGCAAATAGTTTCGGCTAAATTCATGTGCATCCTTGAAAAGTATTAGCCAATAAAATCTACTTTGTAACACTTTTGTTATAGTTTTTCTTCCACTGAAATATCCCTCGCATGCCAAAGAGTGGCCAAAAGTGAGGATGCCTTGAAATTTACTGTCAAGGACACAATAACGAATGACTTGGTCAGGACAGTATTTGAACAGTTTAGGTTCCACCTAAAAGTAGTATTTGACTTATAAGAAGAATCGATCCTTCTCTTGTTTCATCAAATGGAGAGGTACTTATCCTGTGACCAAGTAGTTGACAATGTGGGCAAACCATGGAGGTTGGTTAGAGGAGATTGCAAAGAGTTGTTCATTCGGAAATCTCTCCTTGACCTCATTCATGCCCTTTGTGTGTTTGACTAAGATTTTAGAAATGTGGTCAGGTATCACATTTTCGGAATCATTCTTATCTCAGATTTCTAGATCAAATTCTTAAAGCAGAAGGATCTATCTAATCAATCGTGGCTTAGTATCTTTCTTAGAAAGCAAATGTTTCAAAACTACATGATCAGAGTCAACTAAAACCTTAGACCCTAAAAGATATGATCGAAACTTCTCTAAGATGAATACTACTGTTAGTAACTCTTTTTCAGTCGTGGTGTAATTCAATTGGGCATCGAATAGAGTCTTACTAGTGTAGTATATTACATGTGGCTCCATATTTATTTTTTGACCTAGGACGGCACCTATCACGAAGTCAGAGGCATCACACATGATCTCAAACGAAAGGGACCAGTCAGGGGACTTTATTATGGGTGCTGTTATTAGGGCTATTCGTAGCGTGTGGAAGGCTTGTAGACAATCTTCATGAAAGACAATGGGTGTATCCTTAGCTAGCAGATTGCACAACGATCTTTAGATTTTGCTAAAGTCTTTAATGAAGCGTCTATAAAATTCGACGTGACCTAAGAAGGATCGTATTTGTCGGACTAAAGTTGGAGATGGTAGTTTTGAAATTACCTCGACTTTTGGCTTTGTCCACCTCTATCCTCCTTTCGGATATAATGTGTCCTAGTATAATTCTTTTTCGAACAATAAAATGGCTCTTTTTCCAACTCAAGACTAGATTCGTCTCCATGCAATGCTTGAGGACCTTGGAGAGGCTTTGGAGACAATCTTCGAAGGTAGTTCTAAACATAGAGAAATCATTCATGAAAACTTCTAGATATTTGTCCATTATATTTGAGAAAATGGCCAATATGCATCGCTAAAATATTGTGGGTGCATTGTAGAGCTCAAATGGCATATGTCGAAAGGCGAAAGTGCTATAGGGATAGGTGAAGGTAGTTTTTTCTTAGTCATCCGAGAATACCGGCACTTGGTTGTACCCTGAATATCCATTTAGAAAATAGAAGAAGCTTTGTCCTGCTAGGTGTTCTAAGATTTGGTCAATCAAGTATAGTGAAAAATGGCCCTTCCTAATAATAGAGTTCAATTTCTTGTAGTCTATGCATACTCACCAACCAGATGTTGTGCGAGTGGGGAGCAATTCACCTTCTTTATTTTTTACCATAGTAATACCTGATTTCTTAGGTACTACTTTGGTGAGACTGATCCATTTATTGTCAGATATGGGATAGATGATTCCAGCATCTAACCACTTGACCACCTCTTTCTTCACTACTTCTTGCATATTCGAGTTCGGTCTCTTCTGCATGTTTTTGTGTGGCTTGGCATCTATTTCGCAATGAATGTGGTGCATATAGATGGAGGGGTCAATGCCTTTCAGATCGACGATGGACTAGCCGATAGTCTCTTTGTGTTCTTTCAGAACACCAACCAATTGCGCTTCCTGATCAGGGGTCAAATTTAATGCAATGATTACTGGGAAGGTGTCATTGGGTCCTAAGAATGCATATTGTGTGTCAGAAAGTGGCTTCAATTTTAGGACAGGTGATGCTTTTAATGATAGGGCTATCGGTGCGCTGGCTAATGCGGGCAGTGGCTCATACTTGATTGTCCATGAGAGAGTGATTTTAGAGTAGGGTATATCTAGTAGGATGTTTACCTCTTCCATGTATCCCTCTATATCAAAATCATCCACTTTAGAGTAAGCCAGGCAGGTGTCTAGGGGATTTTGCATAAGAATTATGGGTGTTACTTCCTTTATGATGTCCTCAAGTGTATCTATTTCAAAGCAACTATCTATTGATGGTCTTTAAGAAGCACCGAACACATTTAGTCTCAACTTTTTATTTTCAAATGATACGTCCATGACTCCTGTCCCATGTTGATGCATGCATTTGTCATAGCTAGGAAGGGTCAGCTTAAGATGATGGAAATTTGCTTAAGATTGCTGCTCAGTTTCATGTCGAGGACTAAAAAATCAATTGAAAAATAGAACTCATCCACCTTGACTAAGACATCCTCGAGCATCCTATGTGGTACCTTAATGGATCTATTAGCTAGCTGCAAGGTGACCGATGTGAGTTTTAATTCTCCAAATCTAAAGAGTTGATACACCGAACTAGGTAAGAGGTTCACAGTTGCCCCTAGGTCCAGAAGGGCTTTTTCAATGTGAAAATCTCCTATAACACAAGAAATGATAGAGGCATTTGGATCCTTAAGCTTTGAAGAGATAGCGTGCTAGAAAATAAAACTAGCCTATTCGATGAGGTAGACTTTCTTTAAGATTGTGATCTAGATTTATATTTCTAGGTGCACAAATTCTTCAGGAACTTTGCATATGTTGGGACATGTTTGATTGCGTCTAGAAGGGGACGATTAATTTAGACTTGTTTAAATAATTTTAACATATCATCAATTCTTCCTCCCTTCTCATCCGTGGGAACAAAGGGTTTTTAAGGTGCTCGAAAATGGGGCTTTGGGCTGGTAGGGTGGTGCTTACATTGTTAGTTCATCCCCTATTTTTAGGTCCTCCCTCTTCTTGCTTGATTCGGGGCTGGTTAAAGGTTTGGGGTCGTCTCATTGGTTTTACTTGTTTGTTTGATGATCTTTCCATTTCTGAGAGTCATGATTGATTTGACATATTCAGAAAAGGTTTCTGGGTTATTGGAGTTTTTAGCCATGAATTGTCCTTTCGGATTGCTCTCAAGTTGGCTTGATAGTTTCCCTCATTCTCTCCTACTGAATGTGGTCGCTAGTTGGCCGATTTAGATCTCTAACTTAGCTATGGATTGTATGTGGGAGTGAAGGGTCTGGTTGTTGACTTCCAATTATTCCAGCACTTTCAAGACCTTCTCATCAAAAGTTGAATTATGTGCAGTGATGGAAGGTTGAGGAGTATTTTGAAACTGGTGGTATAGTCCTTGCCTGTATGTTGGGTTCTGATAGTTGGGTTTTGGCATAGTCAAGCCAACCACGTGTTGTGGTTTCTAGAAAAAATTTGGATGGTTTCTCTAGCCTGGGTTGTACATGTTCGAGTATGGGTTATTTTTCGATCTGTAAGCTGGCTAGACTTGAGCTTGCTGAACTTGCTCATGAACAAACTCAGAAAATTAGTGGGCGGCTGGGCAGTCACTAACAAAATGGATAGGGTTTGTGCAATGCACAAACATCTTGGACAGGGGTGGATGGAGTAGGTGAGTGTCTGGCATTGAGTAGGCAGTCCAGTTTTTAGGATAACTCATCCACTTTGCTGTAGATATCTATGATGTTCCCAACTTCATAGATTCCACCTCTCTTTTGTGGGAACATGGGTTTTTTTTTGGAGGTGACAGATATGTGATGCAGGGAGTTTTCACTAAGTGTTTCGTGTAGATTCTGAGATTTTCCTCAATTGATGTAAATCGAGTATAATATTTTTTTGAAATATCAGTAGATGTCGACCATCATCAAGGTTGGATTGGGCTCAACTTCCTTGCACGTCCGCTTTATTTGAGGAAAGAATTTCCTACCAATAACAATTATATTATAATATATTATTTATTAATTATAGTATTATTCAATGATAATTTTAAATTATAGTAGAAATATATTATTGCACTTTATATCTAAATAATAAAATTATTTAATATATTATTTTTATTTACATTCTTAATCCAAATAAATATTAGTATTAAAAATAGCATCTTATAGGTAGTGTTTGGATGTCCCAATTCTGGGTGAAATAAAGGCTTATTCCATCTTATTCCCCTAAACAGGTGAAAAAGACATGGTGGACCACCTTGGTTTAACAATTCCGATTAACCCTCCTTTATTTCCATCTATCCCGATTTAGCTATTCCATGGTGGACCATGGAATAGTTTATTTTAGATCTTTAATAGGTATTTATTGCACCTTATTCTAGATATATGGAATAACACTGTATTAATTACACTTTATTTCCAATGGAATAGCAGATTTTCAACTAAACAAAAATCTGGAATAACAAAGGTGAATAGCTATTCTCTGGAAATTCGTATTCCTATTCCAAAAATAAGAAAAGGGTGTTCAAATACTACCTATAAGTATAAATAAAAGTATTAATTTTATAATAAAAATTAATATATCTTTTTAAGATTAGTAATTAACAAGATTAATAATATATTTTTTATTATAATATATTTATATGATTATTAAATATATTTTGATGAAATATATCAAAAGCTGTGATATTATATCACCGGGGTGATTTTGATTTTTCATGTAATACTTACTCATGAAAATCAATGGGTCTTAACCATTGAATCATGGTTTATCAAATACAGTGATTTTAAATCGTTGGCGATTAAATCACTCCATGATAATCTTGGATCACCGCGGTGATCCATCGGGACACCAAACGTCACCTATGGGCTTAAATTTGTGCAAAAGAGATCGTGGGTAAGTTCCCATTCGCCGTAAATACCTCTATCTTTGGTTTAGATCTCATTCCGGGAATCGGAGATGGGGAACGCCGCCGGGAAGGAGGATCTGGAGAACGGTGATGATGACCCCTCCGTGAGATCGGACGGCGTTGATGGCTTCCCGTCCTATTCGAACCACGTCCGGCGCGCCAACTCGGTGGAATCCATGGGGAGCACGACGCCGGAGGGCCCGGGGCGGTCCCGATCCCCTCTTATGTTCGCTCCTCAGGTGACGATTTCACCTCGTCTGTTGGTCTGATTTGTTTTCTTGATTCATGGTGGAAACCTGTTTTTTGTGTCATCTATTTCTTTCTTTAATAAGTTATTCAGTTTAAAACTGTTGGCAAAAGATTTCGCAATTCGATTGATGGTTTGGTTCAATTAAAGCTTTTAGTTGGAATCAGTTTCTTTATTTTCCTTCTCTTTTCCTCCTTGATTTTAATGGTGCAGTGGCTGGTGTCTTCTGGTTTATTTTGTTAGGGAGCGATGGTTTTGTGAAGGATGCAGATAGTGTGATTTGGATGGGAGGCACAGGTTTAGTTAAATTGTTGGTATAAATATATAAATAAATAAATAAATAAATAAATAAATAAATAAATAAATAAATAAATAAATATATATATATATATATATATATATATAGTTTTGTTTAGAGGGGTAACTAGCTAGTTAGGTAAAGTTGAGGGTTTTCATTGGAATCAGTAGGCAAAAATTCTAACATTGGGTAGGCTTTGCAGTTCATGTGGATTATGTAAATATGAAAATAAAATGTTGGGAGATTATGTGGGCTTAAATAGGGATGTGCAATGGAGGATTTGGCAACTTCCCTTTTGCTAGTAAATTAATTATAAATCATCTTGTACTTAATGTTGCTTTTGAAGTGGATCTGTCTGCTGTATAATAACTTAATAAAATGATTATCTAACCACTTCAAGGCCTTTAACTCAGGTTGTTTCAACAAGTAAGGTATTGCTAAAAGTAGAGTGAAGAAATGAAAATGGCTAGGGTTCTAGATGAGTGTGCAATTCATTGCATTAAGCTGACAAATTGAGTTTTGGAGTGCCAGAAATTATGATCATGGGAATCAAAATATTGGGCATGTTGAAACCTACCATGAAGTGTTTTGGCATAGGTTTTACCTTTTCATGCTAGATGTTTTGGTGATTGTGCAGTTTATAGTGTCTTTTGATTGCATGCTATGTATGACTTCTATCTAAGATGATATAAACTGGCATAATAATATATATTGAATTCTTGTTTATAACCATCTGTATGTATTCTTATCTTCTGAATCCATGTTTTGTTTTCTGGTGTATTATTAAAATAAACCAATTTCATTGCTTAGCCGATGCTTTTGACATGGCTTTGTAAACACCGGCAATCATGAAACCATATGAGTCTTACGAAGGGTATGACTTGTCCATATCCATATCATCAACCCTGTTTGCTTCAAGAAATGTTTGTAGAGAGAGAGAGAGTTTAGTTGTAAGCAATATCTGGATAAAATACCATCAAGATTGGATCAGTCTTGTTTCAAACCTTCTTTCTTTTAACTCGTGTCTTGTTATTTTTATCCAGTCCTTTTGTGTGATGAATAGAAGAAATGATTTGATGGATCTTTTGTTGTATATCAAATTCCATACAATGCCTTTTTTTTTTTTTGCATATGATCAGATTATTTTTTATTTTCCTTCATCTTTTAAATTTCAATTCTCCAATTCAAATGTTCTCTTTTACTGATAAAAGCTATCTAAATGAAATTAACAGCTGATAACAGTTTCTTTTTTTAGAAAAATGAAAATCATGAGCAATATGGAAAGAGTGTGATGTATGCACCCTTTAGCATGAATCTTATGAAAGGAGTAGGAATAACAAAATATACTATTCAAAATAAAAAACATATTTGTGAGCTGATACGTGTGACCTGATACCGTTCCAAACTATATGCACAGGCTTCTAATTTTTGACATGCAACAATGCTCATTAGATAATGCTTTATTGCTGTGCAAGTTGTTAGTTTGGTTTGTGGGCTTTTTATTCTCCACTCATTTAATTATATTTGACTCTTGTTTTTTCTAATCTGTCAGCAAGGCTCTATCTTTTTTCATTTGTCATTTGTCTGAGAATTTGTTGGAAAGACTCTTTCTCTTCACTGTCTCAATCAGTCCCGGAGTACCTTCTCTTGCTTACTTGTTTCCAAAGAAGTTCAAAATTTTCTAAAGTTTTTGACTCCATTCATTGGTATGCATGAATCCCATCCTTGGTCTGTCCACACCTGCCTCGCCAGGTGCTCAATCAGTAAGATGACAAGCATCTTGACTTGAAATACTATATCCATTGCCCTCTGAGCTCTCTCCTTCCTTTCCAGCGTGAAGGACTGAGTCTTTATGCCTTTGTTTAGTTAGTAAGAATATGCCAGTTCTCTAATTGAGAGGTATTAGGGTCCAGTTACAAGTCTTTTATTTTTTTAGGGCTAAGGCCTAGCATTCGTGTCATTAAGCGCCACCTCTTTGGTGTAGTGGCTAATTGCTTGAAGTGGTCGAAGCACGAATTCCCCCTCTTCAAGCTCTGCGAGCACTCCCTCTCTCTATCACGCTATCATTCAGTGCAGAACTCATTTCAGATCCAAATAAAGTATGTATGTATGTATGTATGTATGTGCATGTGTGTGCGTATATTTATAAATACATGCATTAAGTTTGTAGAAGATCCCACAATCAAGAAAGATTTGAGAAAATCAATGATGTAGCCATGTCATCATCTCTTAATCGTCGATCCCTTCCATCCCGAATGAGGCTTTCATTTTTCCTTCCATCCTTTTCTATTCAATGAGAAACTCTCAAATATGGTGCAGCAGATATTTATGCTTTTCTATTTCAGCAGAAAATTCAGATAAAGCTGAGTCCTATATATCAAGTGGGAGAGTCTTTGACTACTCCAACCTATCTATTCTTACAAGTTAATTTGAGTTCTCAAGATTTCATGTATCTTGCATTTGTATGTCTTCCAATCCAAGACATTCTTTACTTTTTATTTGCATTCTAATCTTCTTCTATATGGCTTACATATGCATAGACAATACAAACACGCACATACATTCTAGTGTATGGAAGTGTCCAGTGCATGTTAAAGAAATTAATTTACTTGTGAGGGGGGACCGGGGGGAGGGAGTGTAGGAAAAAGAAAAAACAAGATACAAGACATTTCTTTTTTTAATCATGTTTATAGATTAACAGTACATATTACAAAATTATAATAACGCAAACAAAGAAAAGGTAATGGTTAACATTATGTATGTCCTCAAAACTGTTCCCTACATTCTTGTGCCATCTCAATCAATTCTTGTTCTCTTTGATCTTAATTAGTACATTCTTATGCCTTTTGAAGTTTGCTTGTACCTTAATTTATAACTATTAGTTTCATTACATCCATCTTGAAGTATTCATTTGTGTCACATTTTACTGGCATGCTCAGACCTTGATTTTCTTGATTTCCTAGCATATTGAGCTAAACAACAATGTGTGCCATTGGTATTATGTGTAATCTCTTTTTAAGTTGTTTGTGTAACAATCTACTTAATCCATGCATCTCTAACTTCTATTAGATGCCATAACCATTCTCTATGTTTGTTTATATAATTGATTCAAGATCATAAAACCAATCACATTACAGTATGTCTTATGCATCAATTCTGATCAGGGCATTTTTGTCATATCAATTTCAATAAAATATACTTTGGCATTTAGATTATATTGATTTTTATTTTCCTTAAGGGTTTTACCTGTAATTCTAAGATAGCATTTGACGTGTCCTCTTTTCATAAATAAATATAATCAGCTTATAAAGATATGGCATTGTCCTAAGCATTAAGTGCATTACTGACTAGCATAAAAAGATACAAGTGATATTTTAAACAATGTTTCTGATATCAGTATGTGGGACCATATTAGCTTACCTTTTAGGTTGGGTAGGCAAAATTCACCCATTTATTGACACTTGGTACATTGTTGGAGTTGGCACAACAACTAGATCTCGTGTCAGTATGTTATTGTATCGAGCCTCTATATTGTGTTGGTACAATTTTGGGTCGGTATGCTCTATGCTGGGTGATATCTATATTTTAAGCTGCTTATAGTTTGAAATTCTTGTCTTATCCAGACTACTTAGGATCCTTTTCAACTATCCTATTATATGTGTCTTTTGTAATGCTTAAGGGAATACCTCTCATGACACTTTATGATATGCTTTTTGCACGTTAATTATACTTACGTAAAATCCTTTTATACTTTTTTGTTTATTTGTGACTTTTCTTCAATCACTTGAGTAATAAAATACCCTTTAATATTGACTTGATGGCATAAAACAAATTCATTCTTTGAGATTTTAATGTTCTTCTTAGTCTTTGTTCTATCACCTTTTCTTGTAACTCCATGTGCACCAAAAGCTTAATTTCATAAATTTTAATGCAAAATTTTCACCTTTATTTGCATTGATGAATGATAATGTATGTACAAACTATATTCAATATATGTACATGTATGTCTATATCTATATTTATATCAATTGACACACATATGTTTGATAGTGTTCTCTCTATGGTTGATTTAGTTTTGGTGGAACTAATGAATGAAAGAAGAGTGTCCTATAAGCCAATCGCAAGTGTGTTGCGATGGAATTTTTTTTGTAATTTTTCAATCATGTAATGATATTTATTATTTGATAATAAAATGAGGTATTGATTCATCATTTTAGCTGCATCTTATAATATCTAAAGAGTATGATGAACCTTAAAGATTAGGACAATGATTTTAGGAGACATGAATGGGTTATACTAGTGAGGCTTAAAATCCTAAAATTCTAATCTTAAATATTTCTAGTCGTAGGAGCATTGATTCGGAGATCAATATTCCAGATAGACTGGCATATCCTATGTATGCTCGATGGAAAGGGTGGCAGATTTTACTAGCCATTTGTGTAGGATATTAATACAAAGATGTGGGTGCTCATTTGGGAAATGAGTCCACTGAATTGACTCGATGAAAGAGAACATCTTATGGAAGCCTTACTTGCATATTAAAGATGATTCTCTAAGTGAGAGTTGTGTAAGTGATCCTTAGATCTGAGATCACCATGGAATTTTGTGTACATGAACTCATATTTTGGTTCATACCCAGGCATGGCATTAAGATATGTACGGGATGTTCTGGATATGGTGGAGTGTGTATGAAGATTGTGAGTAGGTTAATATGGAATCGATCACTCCTAGTAAAAGGAGATCGCATCCTGTGTATTTTCATCCCTAGATGACTTAAAAAAAGTCTTTTGGTCAAAAGCAAGAAGGAGATTAGAAAAAGTTTCTAATGCTTCTTTATCGGAGTCATCATTGGTTACTTGAGAATCGATATGAATATGTGTTTGAGTTTGACATGATTCCATACTCATGAACATATTCAGGGTGTAGGGATGATCGAAGGATTAAATTGTATGGTAACTTGCCACTGAAGGATATATTTGGTATTTTCATCAAATTTCACATCTTCTAGGTAGTCATGATACGTTGCTAGACGTCAATCTTGACTTGTAGGTTTGATCAAATTAAAGAGTTTAATTCGATCACCAATTAGAAAGGATTCTAATTGTTGAAGTTGGGTTAGCTCGATTGGATCTAAATCGATTCGATTAAAATCTAATCAAATTAGGTAAACTTGTACTCGGATCTACTGCTGGCTAGATGTGGAACCCAATGGGTCACACGCATATGAAAATTGGCCAAAGACCCTTTTGAAAAAGGTTGATTGGAATTTTAGATTCAATCAGGATTCCGATAAGCATGTTAGCTCGTATGGAAACCTTTGTTCCTTTGGAGATCAATTTGGTCTCATCCCTTGCTAATTTGCTAGTCCAATTTGGTGGGCATTTGGATCAGGTTGTGCCATTTGGAAGCAGCCCAAATTAGGGCATCATATCCCATGTTAACGTCAAAAACCAAAGAGTCCAAGTTGTGAAGGACTCTTGGCACAAAACAGGTTCAACGTGCGCGTGTTGGCGTGAGCAGGAGTCCTTCTGGCATGGGATTAAGGCGTGTGTGGTAGCCCACATCACCCTCCATCCTCTGGTGCACATCTCAAAGTGTGAGATGGATTGAGAGTCCTCCTGATCAAATGCTTTCAAATTGGAATAATTTTTTTTGATAATGTTCCACATTTGATAAGCTATTTTTGGTGATTTTTCTGAAATTTTTCTAGACTTATCAGATGGCCAAACAGACGCTGGAAACTTCCTCGCATGCACGGTGATCAGAACTCATGTGAAGAGGTGCGAGAATAGCATCCTTTCGTGAAAATTTTATCACCATATTAGATTTTTTGGAATCAGAAATGAGTCTCCTATCCACGTGGGTTTTTGTGGATTTTTCTGATTTGAAAAGGGATGTGAAAACATCCCTTCTCTATCGCGTGCGCAGGTGCAGGTGCTGATCAGTGTATCGATGATGAGAGTTCTTCTGCTTGAATGAACTCTTATCTCTGATAATCTGATCAGATAAGCCTCTTGGATGAGGCATGTCCTTTTCTTTTTAGCGCCCCTCTGATAGCTATAAAAGGATCTGGGCGCAGAGTGTTCGAGACATTCAGAAAAGATTTCTAATTTCTCTCCGTAAGCTCTCCTTTCTTTCTTACAACCCATCTTAGTTTTAGGACAAGGCTTTGGGATTTAAGGCAAAGCTTTATCTGATCCAAACAAGGGTTGTGAAGGTCCTAAAGAAGGAGAATCAGAAGTCCAGAGGAGAATCTTAGAGGTCGAGTCAGGTTTTTGGAGAAACCTGATCGATACAAAGTTAGTCGAGTTCTAGGGGCTAGAACTCTTGAAGCAAAGTGAAGGAGGAGTGCTGTCTTTGGTTCAATTTTCATGTGGATCACCGTTGGAGGGTGGATACTTGGATGCCTTGTGAAAATTGGGATTAGTGCTACAGATATTCTTTTTATCCAAGTTTAATTTATTGTACTTTGATTATTATAGTTAAGGATTTCTGGGTATTAGGGTTTTCGGTGCATCGGGTATTTTGAATGAAAATTTTTAAACACTTAGTCCTTTCGCTGCGCCATCGGAACCTAACAATGGTATCAGAGCCTATCTTGATCTATATAATCAAAGGTTAAAATATTGTCTTGATTGTGATCAAGTATGGTTTTTTTGGTTTGGTTCAAGTTGGGTCAAGGGTTGAACCTAATTGAATATCCAAACCCTAGCATATCTTAGAGATATGTTTTAGTTAAATGCATGATGTATGTATAAAATCTTTCTTAGCAGCTTAGTACTCTAATTGAGGTTCATCACCAGGCCGTCCGATCATAAGAGCAAGTAGGGTTCAAAGACCCTCTCTTCCTATTCCATAGGGTACTCTTATGGCATGTAGGGGTGCCATTGTGATGTCTTAAGAAGAAGAATCATGAAAAGAATATTTTGTATTCATGCATGTTATTAGAACTTCATGCATGTGTGATATGCTTGAGATGCTTAGTTATAATCATGTTGTATGATTATATTTTCATATCTTAGAGATATGATTGGATGCTATGATTAGTTGTTATGATTGTTAAGATACAACTATAATAGTATATCATTGTGATTGATTGAATTAGGATGTACTTGAGACCATTAAAGTCCTCATAAAAATTATATTAAGTCGTAGTGTTGTGAATCAGTAGCTGACCTATTTCTTGAATCGATTAATCATTTGGTGTCTAAGGAGTGTTTCAAGTGCGGTGGTTATTTAATTGGTTCCATTGTTGGCCTGATCAATTTTATTGATGTCTAAAAAAAGCAACGAGGGGATCCCCATCAATCTTAACACTTTCTTGGCCAATTGAATTAGTTTGAATTTTGAATAAAGCTAGCTCAGTGTTTTGAACACTATATATGTCTTCCTTTATGCCTAGTCAATGTCCTGTCAAAAAATCATAGTAGGTTTGTTGTGATATCCACAAGACTTGCTATGGGGATTGATGTGGGTTTGTCTTGGTGCATATTAGATGCTTTATGGTATATTTTGGATATGTTGCTTTGTTATGATATCCACAAGGACAGCATTTTTCAGATATGGCTGTATGGAAATGAAGGGTTTGACTTAACTAAAAATACTATAGTTTGTTGTGATATCTATTTTTAGAGGCAAGGATTATGTTGAGAGTTGCATGAGATGCAATTGGATAGGTTTTCCTATCTTTAAACTCATTGAGGTTTGTTGTGATATCCACAAGGCTTCATTGAGGGATTAGGATCTCAACACTATTAAAAAATCAGATTAGAGTTTCTCGTTTACCATAGGAGAGGGCTATGATATCCGATAAAATAGTGAGAGACATAACTAGTTAAAAGACCTCGTTTAGTTATGTATGTCAAACATGAGTGGTCTGCTTGTATTATTATTCTGCATTATGGCTTCTTTATTTTCACTGCATAATACCATAAATAAAAGTATGTTGACCGATCCAAGCTATGTGGATTGATTGAGGAACTTGCAAATTAGGTTCATATCGGAGAAGAACTCCGATGTTCTGGATATTCTTAATCCTAGATTGGTCGGTAATAATGAGAAGGCAAAAAATATCTCTATGGATATTAGCTGTTCATTGAGAGAATAATTGCAAGAATTATCTTGTAAGTTGCAGCAGGGTGCAAGTGTAGCACCAAAAGATGTGTATATGATACAGACATATTTTTCATTGAGCGGCTCAGACTCTGATACTTGAGTATTGGATACCGTCTGTGGATCGCATATTTATAATTCATTACAGTGACTACCGAATATCAAAGGTCTGAAAAGAGATGACCTCGAGCTTTATGGTGCAAGTGGAGAGTCCATTAGTGAAGAGGCTGTGGGAATCTGTATGCTTGATTTGTCTTCGGATAAAATTTTAGAATTAAAAGACTGTTATTACATGTCAAAGGTCATTAGAAATATTATTTCTATATCTTTGTTATTAAAACAAGGTTATGAATTAAGGCTAATGAAAAATGGATGCTCCATTTTTTTAATGAATTTTATGATAGTAGTTATATTAATAATAATCTTTTAATTCTTAGACTCAATGAAAATATTTTTTATATTGAAAAAATATGAAAAGAGAGAGAAGATGTGAATATCACATATCTCTGGCATTGCCGCTTTGGTCATATTAGTGAGTCAAAGATAAACAAGTTATACAAAAAAGAATTCTTTGACCCATATGATTATGAATTATTGAAAATTTGTGAATTTTATTTCATGGGTAAGATGACCAAGACTCCATTCTCTGGATATGGAGAGAAGGTGAATGAGTTGTTAGTCCTAGTACATACAGATGTATGTGGATCAATGATAACTTAGGCCAGAGGAGGATACTCCTATTTTATCATCTTTACAGATGATCTATCAAGGTTCGGATATGTGTATCTTATGAAACATAAATCCGAAGCTTTTGATAAGTTTAAGGAGTATCAAAGTATGATCGAGAAATAAACTGAAAAAAGTATCAAGGTTCTTCGATCAGATCGAGAAGAAGAATACTTATCCAGTGAATTTCTTGATCATCTTAAAAGTAAAGGTATTCTCTCTGAATGGATCCCTCCTTATACACCCCGGCTAAATGGTGTAGCAGAAAGGAGGAATCGCACTTTGATGGATATGGTGCGGTCCATGATGTGCTTCACTGATCTCCCAATATTTTTCTGGAGATATATCCTAGAGACTGCCACATATATATTAAACAGAGTGCCTTCAAAGTCTGTTGCAAGCACACCATATGAGATATGGAAGGGGAAGTCTAATCTTAAACATTTTAAGATTTGGGGCTGTCCTGCTTATGTCAAAAATAAGCTCAGTGCTAGATCAGACAAGTGTAGATTTGTAGGATATCTTAAAAAAACTAATGGATATTACTTCTATCACTCTATTGAACAAAAGATATTTGTTAGTAGGCACGTCATTTTCTTGAAAAATGAATTTATCCAAGAAGGCAGTGGGAGGAATATTGAACTTACGGAAGTTCAGGATCTACAAATCTAATCAGAAATACCTGTGGTTGAACCATAAGAAGATCCTCAATCAGAAGTACCCAAGGATGAGGTACGTCCACAATATACACCTCCTCTCCGAAGGTCGGATAGAGTGTGTCAAGCACATCTGAGATATGGTTTTGTCATTGAGAATGATAATTCGATCAATATCATTCAGGATGATGATCCACTGATCTATTCGGAAGCTGTCATGAGTAGAGACTCAGACAGATGGCTGGAAGCTATAAAATCTGAGATGGACTTGATGTATACCAATCAAGTGTGGACATTGGTTGATGCACCTGAGGGTATGACCTCAATAGGGTGCAAGTAGGTCTTCAAGAAGAAGATCGGAGCAGATGGCCTAGTAGAAACCTACAAAGCTAGGTTGGTGGTGAAGGATTTCAGACAAAGGCAATGAATTGACTATGATGAAACCTTCTCATCAGTGGTTATGCTCAAGTCCATCTGGATTTTGCTTGCTATAACGGCATACTGCGACTATGAGATCTTGCAGATGGATATTAAGATCGCTTTCCTCAATGATAATCTAGAGGAAAGAAGTCTATATGACTCAGCTAGAGGGATTTGTCATAAGTGGGACGGCAAATCAAGTATGCAAGCTAAAAAATTCTATCTATAGATTGAAGCAGGCTTTGAAGAGTTGGAACATCCGATTTGATATGACAGTCAAAGAGTTTGGCTTTATCAAAAATAAAGATGAACCATGTGTGTATAAGAAGACAAGTGGGAGTATTGTTGTCTTCTTGGTTCTTTATGTCGATGACATACTGCTCATTGGGAATGATATCCCAATGATGCAATCGGTCAAGACTTGGCTATTGAATAAGTTTTTCATGGAAGACTTGGGTGAAGTATCTTATATACTATGTATAAAGATCTATAGAGATAAATCTAAAAGGATGTTAGGCTTATCCCAGTCATGGTACATAGATCTCATATTAAAGAGATTTAATATGGAGGCAAGTAAGAGAGGCTACCTGTCTGCAAGTCATGGTATACGTCTCTCTAAAAAAATGTGTCATAAGACACCAGAAGAGAGGAAGAGGATGAATGAAATTTCTTATGCTTCGGCTGTGGGATCAATTATGTATGCTATGCTATGTACCAGACCTGATGTAGCTTATGCTTTAGGTGTAGCTAGCAGATTTCAGGTTGATCTAAGAGAGGATCATTGGAAAGCTGTGACAAATATTCTGAAGTACCTAAGAAGGACTAAAGATGTTTTTCTCATATATAGAGGAGGATCAGAGTTGAAACTAAAGAAATATACAGATTCTAGTTTTCAATCTGATCTGAATGATGGCAAGTCAATATCAGAATGTGTTTATCTTAAATGGTGGGGCAGTGAGTTGGAAGAGTTCCAAGCAGCAGACAGTATCTGACTCAACCACTGAGGCAGAGTACATCGCTGTTAGTGAAGCCATTAAGGAAGCTGTTTGGATGAAAAAATTTATCATGGAATTAGGAGTGATTCTTGAGATTGAAGGACCGGTGCCACTCTATTGTGATAATACTGGAGCCGTTATTCAATCTAAGAAATTTATGTCTCATTATAGATCCAAGCACATTTTCAGACGCTTCCATCTCGTTCGAAAAATTATAGGGAGATGAGATGTTGTTCTTGAACGAGTAGATACAAAGAACAATATAGCAGACCCATTCACTAAGGCCATGTCACAGCAGCTATTTGATCGCCATCTTGATTGTATGAGATACAAAGGCGATTGGCTTTAGTGTAAGTGGGAGATTGAAAGAAGAGTGTCCTATAAGCCAATCGCAAGTGTGTTGCGATGAGACTTTTCTTTGTAATTTTCCAACTCATGTAATGATATTTATTATTTGATAATAAAATAAGGCATTGATTTATCATTTTAGCTATATCTTATAATATTTAAGATTATGATGAACCTCAAAGATTAGGGTAATGGTTTTAGAAGACATGAATGGATCATATTAGTGAGACCTAAAATTTTAATCTTAAATATTTCTGATTGTAGAAGCATTGATTCGGGGATTAATGTTTCGGATCGACTGGCACATCCTATGTATGCTCGATGGAGAGGGTGCCAGATCTCACTAGCCACTTATGTGGGACACTAATACAAGGATGTGGGTGCTCATTTGGGAAATGAGTCTATTGAATTGACTCGATGAAAGAAAGCATCTTATGGAAGCTTTACTTGCATGTCAAAGATAGTTCTTTAAGTGGGAGTTGTGCAAGTGATCCTTAGACCTGAGATCATCATGGAATCTTGTGCACATGAACTCATCTTTTGGTTCATATCCAGGCATGGCATTAAGACATGTACGGGGTGTTCTGGATAGATGGAGTGTGTATGAAGGTTGTGGAGCAGGTCAACATAGAATTGATCACTCCTAGTAAAAGGAGATTGCATTTTGTGTACAATCTAGGTTCTCATCCTTAGATGACTCAGAAAAAGTCTTTTGATCAAAAGCAGGAAGGATATTAGAAAGAGTTTCTAATGCTTCTTTATCGGAATCATCATTGGTTAATTGAGAATTGATATGAATATGTATTTGAGTTTGACATGATTCCATACTTATGAATATATTCAGGGTGCAGGGATGATCGAAGGATTAAATTGTACGATAACTTATCACTGAAGGATATATTTGGTATTTCTATCAAATTCTACATCTTCTGAGTAGTCATGATTTGTTGCTAGACGTCAATCTTGACTTGTAGGTTTGATCGAATTAAAGAGTTTAATTCGGTCGCCAATTGGAAAGGATTCCAATTGTTGAAGTTGGGTTAGCTCGATTGGACCTAAATCGGTTAGATTAAAGTCTAATCAAATTAGGTTAACTTGCATCTGGATCTATTACTGGCTAGATGTGGAACCTAATGGGTTACATACATATGGATATTGGCTAAGGACCTTTTTGAAAAAGATTGATTGGAATTTTGGATTCAATCAGGGTTCCGGTAAGCATGTTAGCACGTGTGGAAATCCTTGCTCTTTTGGAGATCAATTTGGTCTCATCCCTTGTTAATTTGCTACCCAATTTGGTGGGCATTTGGATCAGGTCGTGCCATCTGGAAGCAGCCCAAATTGGGGCGTCATATCCCATGTTAACATCAAAAACCAAAGAGTCCAAGTTGTGAAAGACTCTTGGTGCAAAATAGGTTCAGTGTGCGCGTATTGGCATGAGCAGGAGGAGTCCTTCTGGCATGGGATTAAGACGCATGTGGCAGCCCACATCACCCTCCATCATCTGGTGCACATCTCGAAGTATGAGGTGGATTTTTTCTGAAATTTTTGCGGTGGAGAAAAATTGAAAATGAGAGGGATGTCTCGCGCGCGCGGGATGAAGCATTGCATCTCTCCTTGGTTTGGAGAGTCCTCATGATCAAATACTTTCAAAGTGGAACGATTTTTTTTGATAATGTTCCACATTTGATAAGCTATTTTTGGTGATTTTTTTGAAATTTTTCCAGACTTATCAGATGGCCAAACGGATGCTGGAAACTTCCTCGCGGGCGTGCGGTGGTCAGAACTCATGTGAAGAGGTGCGAGAATAGCATCCTTCCATGAGAATTTTATTACCATATCAGGTTTTTTGGAATAAAAAATGAGTCCCCTATCCACGTGGATTTTTGTGGATCTTTCTGATTTGAGAAGGGATGCAAAAACATCCCTTCTCTGGTCGCATGCGCAGGTGCAGGTGCTGATCAGCGTATCGGTGATAAGAGTCCTTCTGCTTGAAGGAACTCTTATCTCTGATAATCTGATTAGATAAGCCTCTTGGATGAGGCATGTCCCTCCCTTTTAGCACCCCTCTAATAGCTATAAAAGGGTTTGGGCGCACAGTGTCCGAGGCATTCAGAAAAGGTTTCCAATTTCTCTCCGTAAGCTCTCTTTTCTTTTTTATAACCCATCTTAGTCTTAGGACAAGGCTTTGGGATTTAAGACAGCCTTATCTGGTCCAAACAAGGGTTGTGAGGATCCTAAAGAAGAGGAATCGGAAGTCCAGAGGAGGATCTTAGAGGTCGAGTTAGGTTCTTGGAGAAACCTGATCGATATAGGGCTAGTCGAGTTCTAGAGGCTAGAACTCTTGAAGCAAAGTGAAGGAGGAGCGCTGTCTTTGATTCAATTTCCGTGTGGATCACCGTTGGAGGGCAGATATTTGGATGTCTTGTGGAAATTGAGATTAACGCTACAGGTATTCTTCTTATCCAAGTTTAATTTATTATACTTTGATTATTATAGTCAAGGGTTTCTAGGCATTAGGATTTCCGGTGCATCGGATATTTTGAATGAAAATTTTTAAACACCTAATCCTTTCGCTGTGCCATCGGAACCTAACAATGAAGACTGTAGTTGAGGGTTGTTATTTGCGGTTGGTGTGACTTTATGCATTACTGAAACAAACACAAGGAACTCTTCATTGTCAACAAGATACACTCTTTTCTTTTCTGATGCAGGAGTATCCTTTGGGTTTGTAGAGTAGTCAACAAAGTCCAACAGCCCAAGTTATTCTGTTTATTCGGTTTGTAGATTTCATGTATGATTTATTTGTTTTATTTTTTTTTCAGTAGATGATGTATTTGAGTAGGAAATTAACTAGGAGTTGCTATTCACGTCACTGTAGCACAAACAGTCTGCGTTATAGTAATTGTGATCTTTTAGGAGTCCTGGTAAGAGTCAATTAGGCTGGTAGTTAGTGGGATTTGAAGGGGATTTTTCTTTTTTGCATCTGTAAGAGTCCTAGATGAGAGTCTATAACTGAATTTTATGAAGGAATAGAAAAACTCTTTTGGCCATCTCCTTGTCTCTTTCCTATGCTATTGTACTTCTTCCCTATCTTTCTTATAATTTTCAATTCTTCTTCTTCTTCTTCGTCTTCTATTTCTACTTTATTATTCTTTGTTCTACTTAGTGTTGAGTGTTAAGTTTGCTTAATTTTATATCAGATTTCTGTTAACATATTCTGCATCTCTATATTATTATTTATTTGAATAATGTATCAATCTATTTATTCTAAGATCTATATTGATTCCTCTTTTAGTATTTTTCTGCATTCTACAAATTTCTGTGTTCAATATTTACGATAATCTGTTTTAAAATCTACTACAGACCTTTCAATTAGGCCCTACGTTCCTTTTGTTCCTTTTTCCTACTAGTTCCTCACTCAAATACACTAGATAGATTTTTCTTTTTGCACTACCATTTGTTGATAAATTCAGTTCTATCATTTGCTGTCCTGTTCTCAGGACTTTGAACAGTATGCAATAAAAACTGTTTTACATTCTAAACTATCTTAACTTTAGGATCCTCTCATGCAATGTGGGCCAACCCTAAGTGGTCATACATCATTCTCCTTATGATTTGTTCTGCATTTTTGAAATTAACAACCTTTTTTCTAATTGGATTTTCATGGATTTGATGTGGTATTGCTGACCTATTAAGCCTTACTTGTCACTGGTTGAGGCACGAACTTAAATTTCATGATAAACCCACATATTATTTGAACTAATATATATTTGAAGAGTAGGCTGGAAACTTGAGAAAAAGATAAAGTATTTGTCATTGAGTATTTTGACTTGACCATTGCAATCATTCTAAATGGATTCGATCATTCTCAAACATATCATAATTGAAGTCTATGAAATCTGGAGATTCAATATCAATATTTGTATTTAATAGAATCACTATCAAACTATTGGGACAAGTTTTATGAACTAGTTGAGTTGGACCAAACTGCTATGTCCACTGGGTCATGAGTTCATGGTTTGATTGTGGGTTGATTGTGGGCCAATCAGGAATAAGAGATGGAAGAGGGATGGGATTGCTGATCTCCCTTGATTTTAGTTTGATTTATCAGGAGTTTAGTAGTGGTAACCATAGGGAGTGTGCTAACTTCTTTATTTGTGGGGGTTACCTGCTTGGAGCTACATCCTGCATACTTCACTTAAGGATGGGAGATACATGCAGGAGATCTAGCTTGGTCATTTACGAAGGGATAAAACCATTACCTTAGTTGAGAATAGGTTTTATTGGCCTTCATTGAGCAGCGATGTAATTAGGATAGTTTTCCGGTGTTGTACTTATCAGCTAGCTAAAGTTGAGAAACAAAACACGAGACGTTATACCCCTCTGCTTGTGCCACACATACCATGGAAAGACTTGAGCATGGACTTTGTCTTAGGATTACCTAGAATAGTATGAGGTCATGATTCCATCATTGTTATGGTTGATAAGTTTTCCTAAATGGTACATGTCATTCTATCTAATAGGACATATGATGACTCACATGTAGCCACATTGTTCTTTAGGGATGTTGTCAAGTTGTATGTTACCTAGTTCCATAGTGACAGAGATCTTAAGTTTGTTAGTTACTTTTGGAAGATATTTTATGTATGATGTTTTCCTTGGCATTTCACCCCCAAATTGATGGTCAGACTGAAACACTTAATCATAGTTTAGATGATTTGCTTAGATTTCTGGTTGGAGACTAACAAGGTAATTGGGACTTGGCACTGTCTATTGCTGAAGTCGTTTATAATAACTTTTTTAATAGTTCTGTGAGTAAGAGCCGACTTTAGTGTGTTTGTTGATATCAATTTCATTCCCCTATTGATTTTGTTCCTTCACCATATAGATATGTACAATGAACCGATAGATGAGATTTTCCTGTCCCTAAAAAAGAAAGAAAAAGATGACCCCTTCTTCCTGAGCATTTTCGATAAGATAAATTTTTATTCTTTTTTTTTATATGATACGCCGATAAGATAAATTTTCATTTTTTTTATACGTTAGGTTTCAGATGTATCAAATAATTTTATTATATGAAACCAAAAAGAAGAAATGACAAGAAAATTGTATATAGATAGAGGGGAAAATAACAATGTGGAAAACAAGACAGGGATTTTGTACAATGACACTGTACAAGAACTTTAAAAAGGGATGTAGCGCAGCTTGGTAGCGCGTTTGTTTTGGGTACAAAATGTCGCGGGTTCAAATCCTGTCATCCCTACCTATTACTTCTCTTATAGGCAGTAATGAGGGATTAATTAAGATCGATTGAAATTCGACATAATCTTTCATTTTTGCTTGCTATACATATGCAAGATATGTTTGGGGGTAAAAAAATCTTTTCTTTACACTACAGTCGTATCTCCTGTAATAAGAAAGTGCTCTTAGTTCAATTCGGTAGAACGCGGGTCTCCAAAACCCGATGTCGTAGGTTCAAATCCTGCAGAGCGTGATTCCGCTTATCTTATGTCGAATCACAATAAAAAAACTTAACAAAAAAAAGTTTAATTGAAACTTGAATTTGACCTCCCGCAGGGAGGAGGTCAATCAAAAAAAAGAAATGTTACTCAATCAAAGGTCCAACTGATCACCACGTCTGTATTGTAAATATGCTGTTACGAATAATCCTGCCAAAGTAATAGGAATTAGACCTAAGACGATTCCAAAAAGAAAAACTTCAATCATTTCGGTTTTTTAAGGGGATAAAAAGATGGGTAAGATCTATCCCTAAATATTAATCTGAATTATCCATGAATCTCAATAACCAAGAATTGGCAATTGATGTGGAAAGGAACCTGGAACACCTGGAATCTCAGAGAAATATTCATTTTTATGAATTGTTCATTCAATTCATTTCAAATAAGTCGTATCTTATTCAAACCAATCAATAGAGCTGGGGTTATAGTTAAAGCAGCCAGTAGAAAACCGAAATAACTAGTTATAGTAGGCATGAAAGAGCTAAATTAGATATGTTCTTTTGTTACATATGTTGATAAAACACTTACCTAAGTTTCAATGATATCCATGTTTCTAAATCAGTAGAAAATTTTACCCAACACATGGATGATTTGTATAAAGAGATTGGGCACAAAATTGTAAGAGTAATGCAGAGTGTAAACTTCCTCCTCATGCACATCGTAAGGATAAGGAGCTTAATGTAGGAGATAATGCCATGATTCATTGAGAAATTGCATGCCCAAGCCTATCATTAGAAAATTTGGATCTAATGCATATTACTTATTGACATGGTCATATGAATACTAGTCCTATTTTCAATGTGGAGGATTGATTACTTTATGGAGACATCTTTGAGCATCTTGCTTTGCAATTTAGTGTTCCTACAGACCCTTATGTTCTTAAGATGCCACATATTCCTTAATAGAGAGATGAGATTGAGACAAGTTTGGAGGAGGAGGTTGTTGCTTCTTCTGATGGTGGCTTCCTTCGTTATCTTGTCCAATGGAAAGGCTGCCCTTTATTTGGTGCTTCTTGGATTACCAAGGATGAGTTTCGCATCTTGGATGCTAAGCCTCCACAGGGGTACTTGTAGTTAAATTCTATGGAGTCGAGTTCGTTGTAATTTGGGGAGTATTATGGAGAACTGTTCATTGATAAAAAGTGGATATTTATGTTAAGCACAAATATAGAAATTGGAGAATTTTATTTTGTGGACTCTAAAATTTTAATTATGTGTGGACTCTAGGGTTTACCGTAGGGTTGTTTATATAAACCATTACTATATTAAAAAAACAGAATATTGAGTTTCTCTTCTCTCTCCTCTTTTTCCCCCTCTTCTTCTTTTCTTTTTCTCTCTATCATTTTCTTCTTTTGGCTGTTGTGAGGTAAAATTCATGTTGCCATGGAACCCTACATGAACAACTTCCAAATCAGTTCATACACAATCATAAGGGCTTGAAAACTTTCCATACTAAACTAGACCCAAAGTATGTAGATAGTGTTCCTACTCTAGAAAAGGTTTCAAAATAACCAACATAAAAGACTGTCCTAGAAAATTAGTTCTAGAATTACAAGAAAATATAAAGTATGCAACATACAACTAAGGCTTTTATAAAAGACCCCTGGTACACAATAAGATAGCAAATTACTTGGAAATGTAGCTCAAAATTGAAAATAACTTAAATCTAGAATTTATTTATCACTTAGTTGCTTTTTAAGGATCTATTTTTAATCACATTTTTGGTGTCACTTCATGCCATTATGATATATCTTGATGTTGATTTGGCTGAGTTGAATAGTTTAATTGTTGAACTGATTTTGACTTTGGCTTACCATTAAAGTAGTGAATAAATCACAGCAAATTCTCATTAAGAATGAGAGAAAAGGAGATAATTGAAGGGAAGACAGAGAAACATGATAAGAAAGAAGATATTGAAAAGCATATATGACAAAAGCTGAGCATATAATGCTCCAAAAAGTGAGAAATACCTTTAGCCAAAACTGTTCTTCTATAAAACATAGCAACCTTACAAGTATAAACCTTATCAAATGAGAAAGAAATCCTCAAAATTCGTGTGACGTATGTTGATGCCTAGGTTCTAAGTGAGAAGAGAAGGTGGGATAGAGCACATGGATGCCCTAGTGGTTTGGAGTGCCAATCCTCTCTTCTCATTTTTCTCTCATTTGTGTTAATCAGCACTCATAATGCACTTTAAGGTTCCATGTCACATTTAACTTGAACCATCTAAAGCATGAGATTCTATTGGATGCTTTCCACTTACAACTGAAGTTAGCCTAAAAGTAAAAAAAGAATGAAGGCTAAGAAAATTAAAACATAAATTCAAAAGAAGTGATTGAAGACTTCTAAAAGCTCATTGCATCAATTCTTTCCTCTATACATGACCTCATCCTCGAGCTAGATGCTTTGTTTGTTTTGGCTTCCAACCAAGATATCGACCAACAATGCCTTTTTGTTGATCAAGTGCAGTCTTGGACAAGCCAAACCACTTCTGGTTCTGGAAAGATGTCATTGAAGGTGTATGCCGAAGTTTGACAATCAGTTACTTGCATTGTAAATTGCGCATCTTGCTGAGTACATTAATCATACATCCAGCATCCTCCTGTGTGCAGTGGATATGAATAATGCACCACATAACATCTCATTGTATGACTTTTGATGGATAACTAAACCATCAACTGATGCTTTGCAATTGGACGTTCTTGTTTGTTGAGCTAGAATGACTCATTGATGCTCTTTGCCTTTATCTTTTGTCACGCCTCTGATTTGAGATTTGTGAGTTAGGGGTTGCGGCAATCGTCACACACTCATAGGAAACTTTCTCCACAAGCATGCAAGGCATCTCATCATGCTATCATAAAGCAATAGTAGAATAATTAGTCAATAAATTAAATATAAGATTCAACTAATTAAATTCTAATTTTAATATCTGATGCGGCACCAAGAAAAATCAAGATGGCAAATAGAAATGAAAAATAAAATGAAAGAAGAATAAAAAAATCAAGAAGAAAAAAAACAGTCCACTTTAGGATTTTCAAGTTGTCATTCCAAGTTATCTCCTTCAATATAATAGGAGTCTTTAAATAGACCCTTAAATAAGATGGAATAAAATCATATCTTAATAAAAGTGGAAATCATGTCTCTTGATATGGAAACAAGATAAAATCTCTCAAATATTCAAAATCTTACAATTCTTAAGATGGACAAGATAGAAACAAGATTTTCTCTCGATATGGAAACGAGCTAAAATCTCTAAAATATTCAAAATCCTACAATTCTTAAATTACGACGCCTTCACCTAAAATAAGTGCAGAATCCTTGATTCTCATCATTCCCTTCGGGTTGGGAAGAACTCGTCTCTGGCGAGGAATTGAGATAAGCCTCCAAAAGATCTGGAGCAATACGGCGCAACTCATCTTCATGAATCCAGATGGCATCTGAATCTGATCGGTCCCTCCACTTAACCAAGAATCGTTGAAATCCACCATTAGCAAAGGAAATAGTCTTGTTCGTGATAATGTGCTCAATATGGTCTGGTGACAGTGATGGAAGTGGAGGTAGAATTGGAACTGGTACTGTAAGTGATGTGGTGCCACCAGTGGGATTATCTGCAGGCATAGTAGGAGGCTCGATGTGCCTCGATAAGGTAACAAGACCACAACATTGAAAACTGGACTAAATCTCAACTCAAAGGGTAACTCCACATAATAAGCATCAGGTCCCAGTTTACGAAGGATGCGAAAAGGACTAGTAGTGCGAGTATGCAATTTTTTGAATGGATGTTTGGGATAACGTTCTAATCGAAGAGGAATCATCATACAGTCACCCTTATTGAACTCTACATTCCTACGGTGAGCATCAGCAGTAAGTTTATATTTCTCGGTGTTCATAGCAATCTTTTGCCGAATATCGGTATGAAAGTCACGAATATGTTTAGCAAAAGAGGTTGCCAGCTTAGAAACATGGTTGTCTAGGGGTAAAGGAACAAGATCAATAGGTTGACGAGGATTAAGATCATGAACAATTTCAAAGGGGCTCTTGTCAGTAGACCAATTCACTGATCTATTATAGGCAAATTCCGCTGTGAACAATGACAAATCCCAAATATCAGGTCTATCGCCAATTAAACACCCAAGCAAATCACCAAGGCTATGGTTCACAACCTTTGTTTGGCCATTAGTCTGTGGATGAAAGGATGAAGAAAAATTTAAATTGATCCCAAATAGTTGCCAAAGGGTCTTCCAAAAATAACTCAGAAATTTGACATCATGATCAAATACTATGGAAGAAGGCAAAATGTGAAGTCGAACGACCTCCTTAAAGAACAACTTTGCAATAAAAGAAGCATGATTAGTCTTATGACAAGGAATGAAATGTGCCATTTTGGAGAATCGATCAACAACAACCAAGATGGAGTCATGTCCCCTAGCAGTCCTAGGTAACCCAAGGATAAAATCCATGCTAAGGTCTTTCCACGAGGAGTATACAAACCAGTATTTTGCTTCTTGACCTTAGCCAATTGGCATGTGCGATATTGTGCAAGGACTCTAGCCATATCCCTTTTAAGAGATGGCCAATAGAACCGGTCCTCAACCAAAACTATGGTCTTATTTCGGTCAAAGTGGCCAACTAAGCATCCTGCATGAAGTTTCGAAATGAGAAAATCCTGTAAAGATGTCCTAGGTATGCATAGGTGACAATCTCTAGATAACTAGCCATCCCTGATCACAAAATCAATATATTCCTGGCGGTTTCCTCTGCTAACTTCTTGGAAAATGAGATAAAAATCGAGACAATTCTGATAGTTGTCCTTCATTCGCTTAAAACCAATGACCCTGGTACTCATGGACTGGAGGATAGTAATTACTTAGTGCATCTGCAGCTTTATTCTCAGCATCGGCTTTGTGTTTGAGAACAAAAGTATAGTTCTGGAGAAACTCTACCCATTTGACATGCCTAGCACTAAGTTTTCTTTGAGACTGGATGTACCTAAGAGACAAATGGTCAGAATATAAGATAAATTCTTGAGGTAGAAGATAATACCACCAAAATCTAAGAGCCTGAACAACAGCATAAAACTCTTTATCATATGTAGAATACTTCTGCTTAGCATCATTGAGTTTCTTGTTGAAGTAGGCTATAGGATGACCCTCCTGACTAAGGACTCCCTAATTCCAATGCCAGACGCATCGCAGGCAACCTCAAAAACTTTTGAAAAATCAGGATGGACCAACACAGGTGCCTCAGATATCTTAAGCTTAATATCGTTAAAAGCTTTTGTGGTGGCATTAGACTAATGAAATTCTCCTTTCTTCATACAATTCATAATGGGAGCCATGACGGTGCTAAATCCCCTAATAAAGTGTCTATAAAAAGAGGCAAGACCATGAAAGCTACAAACCTCTGAAAGAGATTTTGGTTCAGGCTACTTCCTAATGGCTTTCACTTTTTCAGGATCGGCCATGATACCCTGGGAAGATACAATATATCCTAAGAACAACACCCGTCCTTGAGGAAGGAATACTTTTTAAGGTTGACATTTAATTTGGCAGGCCTAAGGGTGACAAAAACTTTCCTAAGGTGAACTAAGTGCTCTTGCCTAGACTTGCTATAAATTAGAATATCATTAAAGCAGACGACTAAGAATTTTCCTATGAAGGGTCTCAATAATTCTGTCATAAATCTCATAAATGTATTAAGAGCATTGTATAACCCAAATGGCATGACTAGCCATTCATAAAGACCCTCCTGTGTCTTAAAGGCTGTCTTCCATTCATCTCCGGATCGAATTCTAATATGATGATACCCACTTTGTAAGTCAGATTTAGAATAGACTATAGAACCGGCTAGTTGATCAAGCATGTCCTCAAGCTTGGGGATGGGGAACCTATACTTAACAGTGATCTTATTGATAGCTCTAGTATCCACACACATCCTCCACGTACCATCTTTCTTGGGGGTCAAGAGGGCTGGCACTGCACAAGGGCTTAGACTGGGTCGTACGTGCCCTTTCTGCAACAAACCTTCTACTTGGTTTCTCATTTCCTTATGCTCCTTGGGGTTCAACTTCAACCTATAGTGTGGAAGATTAGGTATTTGTGATCCTGGGACTAAATCAATGGCATGTTGAATGTCATCCATGGGAGGTAGGCCATCGGATATGTCTTCAAGGGTCACATCCTTAAACTCCTCTTTCAGTTGCTCAATTTCGGGAGGTGGGTTATCTTGGGAGTTTGAGGTCAAGTGAATCTCACTCTTGGGGAGAACAGCTAACATTATATCGGATTCTCCACTTTCTTTTTCAAACTCATGAGTCAAAATATGACGATTTTTCGGATCAGGAGTTTGAAAAGAGTTCTTATCCCCCTTGGCAGGTTGGGGCATGCTAGGCTTAGCAGGTTTTAATATGATTTTCTTGCCATTATGAGTGAAGACATAGGTATTCTCCCTACCAAAATTATAAGCATCCACATCATAAATCCAAGGTCGACCTAGTAAGACACTAGCAACTTCCATCACACAATCTTGATAGAATAACCTCCCATCTGAATTGGCACTAGGCAACACTCATTAATAGGAAGTAAGGTTTTGTCTACCCAAGCAACTCTATAAGAATGAGGATGAGGTTGAGATTGAAGCTCCAAGGTCGACCTAGTAAGAAACTAGCAACTTCCATCACACATAATCTCGATAGAATAACCTCCCATCTGAATTGGCACTAGGCAACACTCATTAATAGGAAGTAAGGTTTTGTCTACCCAAGCAACTCTATAAGAATGAGGATGAGGTTGAGGTTGCAGCTTCAACCTACTAACGGCCGATTTAGAGATGACATTCATAAAGCTACCCCCATCTATGACAAGCTTACAGACCTTACCCTCACATTGGGCATATGTATGAAAGATGTTGGTGCGTTTCCACGTCTCAGAGTCTGCAGGGGTGGCGATAATACATCTCATGACATTAACACACCCTTCTAAATCTCACAATCCCCTTCATACTCTTTCTCTGAAGTCTAAAGGGTTAAAGTCTTCTATGGGGTTGTTAGTTAAGGTTTCCTCGCATTCAATTCCCATAGTCAATGTACGATGTGGACATCGACCAGCTATATGGCCCTTGTTATGACAATAATGACACTCTATGTTTGAAAAATTGGCTGACTGAGATGATGTCGGGACACAGTCTCAGGTCTTAGTGGCCGTGGGTTGCTGATTATCAACTATGCTCTTTCGTGAAGGCACTGATGGGGAAACACCTTTTGTGCGGCTGGCAGGGGTAGACCTAATTGTCCAAACCAAGGATTTCGAAATTGATACCAAGCTCTGTACTGGTTCTGACACGGTACGGTACCGCAAATCATATTGTACCATGTGTCGGTACGGTGTGGTGTATCGGTTTGGATCGATATGCCATCCATTTTTTTTTTGATTTTTTAGTTGAATTTGATTTCAAAATTTTTTTTTATTACTTTGTAAACTATTTTATATCCAAATTAATGTTTATTTAAGTCATATAACAATTCTACCATCCAAAAAAAATAAAAGAAGTCTAAAATACTAAAAGTCTAAAACAATGTAATAAACATATCTAAAGTATAAATTACAAAGAATAATATGCTAACCTCAGGATTTTTGCTGATCTAATATCTCGTCGAATGTCTGTGTCGTTTGTAGACATTCGAATCATCCGTATATTTCGGAGGAACATTAGTCCATCCTTCTAACCAAGTGGCACTGTAATCCTTAATATTCATCCCATAAGGTATCCTCTCTGGATTATAAGATATATCAGATCTTTCGCTCATCTGACTTTGAGAGGTATCCTCTGTGGAGGGGCTCATCCAAATATGTCAGTAGCAAAATCCGATCCATAAGGTGCTCCGAGCTGCACAGGATAGTAGTCACTAGAAGTCGATATCTCGGATACACCATATCCATATGGATCATAAGCTGCCTGTGGATGAGAGGATCCATAGTACAAGGATGATCTAGATACATCTATGAATACTCCATGTGTAAGATCATCTGCAGCTGTATCATGCGCTGGACGATCTATGAGAGGCCGTTGTCTGTATGAGATCATCCGTCACTCCGTCATTTGCTCTCGAGAGGCTCTCGGATTTCTGAGTCTCAGATTCTCAGAATCAAAGGAGACAGGCAACCCCCACCCCCCCACATGGCCTGTCGGTACGGCTCGATTCCGAGACGTACCGATCTGAACCGAGAGAACTAATCGGTTTCTCTCAGTTTGCAGGTGAACCGCACTGAACCGGCTCAATTCGATGCGGTTTTTGTGATTTACCAAAAAAGGGAGTGAACCGCATCGGTTCCCCTCCAGTTCGGTTCGATACGCCTCGTACCAACCGGTTTGGGCCGGTACGGGAAATCCTTGTCCAAACTCATTGGAGAAAGAAACTCTTCTTCTATGGGGAACAGTTCATCGGCCGGTACAAGAAACCCTTGTCCAAACTCATTGGAGAAAGAAACTCTTCTATGGGGAATAGTTCTAGAAAATTTCTCAATCTCTAAGGCTTTATGGTAAGCATCCCTTATAGAATCAGGAGAATACAAGAAAACTTCTCTCTTCAAGTCGGCTCATAGGCCACTAATAAATTTAGATACCAGTTTCCATGACTCTTCAGAAATGTCGCACCTTAATTATAAGTTCTCAAAGCGAGCCATGTAGTCAGTGAGTAGTTCCTTGTCTAAGAGTGTATCATTGGTTCAATAACTGACTTCTATAATAAGTAGGAACATACTTCTCACGAAGCATAAACTTTTATGGGGAACAGTTCACCGGCCGGTACAGGAAACCCTTGTCCAAACTCATTGGAGAAAGAAACTCTTCTATAGGGAACAGTTCTAGAAAACTTCTCAATCTCTAAGGCTTTATTGGTAAGCATCCCCTATAGAATCAGGAGAATACAAGGAAACTTCTCTCTTCAAGTTAGCTTATAGGCCACTAATAAATTTAGATACCAGTTTTCATGACTCTTCAGAAATGTTGCACCTTAATTGTAAGTTCTCAAAGCGAGCTATGTAGTCAGTGATGCTAGTAGTTCCTTGTCTAAGAGTGTATCATTGGTCCAATAACTGACTCCTATAATAAGTAGGAACATACTTCTCACGAAGCATAAACTTAATTTCCTCCCAGAGGACTATAAGTGGATGTCCTAATCTTTCTAGATCCCTCTGGATTGTCTGCCAATACTACTGGGCAGAACCCACAAGTTTCATCTTTGCAAAACGAATACGAGATGCATTTGACATGTGATACCACTCAAAATAAGCTTCCAAATCTTGTAACCAATCATGGAATGCATTCGGATCTAACTGCCCATCATTGGAGGCGACATCAACCCTAATCCCTTTAGGTGTTTCCTCAAACTCCTCGTACCTAAGCGGATGCGGCCTAAATGGTTGACCTCGGGGCTTGAACTGTCTAGGATCTCGTGTATACCTAGCAGGTCGCTTATGATATTTAGATGGGGAAATAGGGGATTCTACTTCTCTCTCATAATCATCCTCATAATAATCATCATTTCTAGCTTCTACTATGTGATCTAAAGAAATCCTATGAGTGTGGGGAACCCTGGAGATTGTTTGTGGGATGGTGCGTAATTGGAGGGACTGTCATGTAGATAGGAGTTGCATGAAAAGACTGACTAGTCTACAAGACATGGCTTGGACTAGAGGTAGACTTAAGAGTTTGGGAAGAAGGCTGATGAATAGGTTGACTACTAATATGGTCATCTTCTAAAGGTTGTTTACCTAGTCTAAACTCTCTTAGGGATAGTTGGCGTTTGATCTGCTGACCAATGAGATTAGCCATGTCCACACGGTCATTAACTTGAGTATTACGAAGCTCAACAAGCTCAGCTTGAGGTTGGTCTATTGACTGGCATACTTGGTTTAAGGTCTCTTGAAATGCAGTTTGGGTGTTCTTAACTGATTCAAACTCTTTTTTCATAGTGGCATGTGCATCTTTCAAATTGTCAATGGTCATGGTAGCAAGGAAAGATAAGGACAAAGTAATATTAGGCTAAAATGCTACAATCATCGAGAAAATTAACTATGGTGCTCATAATGAGAATACAAGGTCAAATGCGGTGCCGATGTGTTTGGTGCGTGCAATATCAAAGAGATGATGTGAATGACCGTGCTACTGAAGGTAAATGTGAACAAGAGTGGTTAGGGTAGTATGAAAAGAATGACCTAAGCGATTAAGAAGCTACCCACAATTTGACAGTCACAAAGTTACCTTATGCGAGACGAGATCAATTACCTCAAAGTAATTTGCATAGCGTGCAGAAAGCGATTTGAAAGGGCTCTGATTCCATTTTGATGCGGCACAAAGAAAAATCAAGATGGCAAATAGAAATGAAAAATAAAATGAAAGAATAAAGAAATTAAGAGGAAGAAAAATAGCCCACTTTAGGATCTTCAAGTTGTCATTCCAAGTTATCTCCTTTAATACAATAGGAGTCTTTAATTAGACCCTCAAATAAGATGTAAATGAAATAACATCTTAATAAAAGTAGAAATCATATCTTTCGATATGGAAATAAGATAAAATCTCTCAAATATTCAAAATCCTACGATTCTTAAGATGGACAAGATAAAATCTCTCTAAGATAGAAACAAGATTTTCTTTTGATATGGAAATGAGATAAAATCTCTCAAATATTCAAAATCCTACAATTCCTAAATTCTGACGCCTCCATTTAAAATAAATGCGGAATCCTTGATCCTCATCAATATCCCATAAAATTTGATAATATTCAAAAGATCTTACATCAACTTTCGTGAAGTTTTCTATTTAAATAAGAATATCGAAGTTTTGCTTTTAATAACTCTTCTGTACATATTCTCGTCTTATCTTAGTTCTTAAGATCTGTAAAAACAGTAAAATAGGATAATGAGTTAGATAGCCCAGTAATGATCACTTCAACTAGATTACATCAGGCAATAAAATAAATAATTATTTATAAAAAATAAGCATGCAGAGTTTATAGTTTGAAATCAATTTTTATCATGCAACATTATCAAAATATAACTTATGTGAAATTCAATTCTCTTTCAAAATTCGAGTTTTTTTTCAAGAATCCAATTTCTTTCAAATTATCAAATTCTTATCAGTCGTAAGCTATGACCACATTATCCCTGTGGTAGGATCATAACACCATATATCATCTTGCAGTGGGCTGCGTGTCATCTTGTAGTATGCTGCGAATCATCTGACAGCAAAGTCTTTCGGAATCGCTCGTTTGCTGGCGATTTGTCATAGGTCTGCTGGTGACATAAATCCTAAGGACTAATCGATTGCCAACATATTAGCCCCATTGGCGGGGTCCTCCATATAGTCAGGTCGAGAGATCAAATCATTCTGAATCAAATTTTTTTTTATAAATTATATTTCATATTCTAGTTCAATAAGAATACACATAATCATGTGGTATTGAAATCAATCAAGTATAATGCGTAATAAGATCGATACTTTCAATTGTGTTTTATCATAATATTTCAAAATAAGATATTTTCAGTAACAAAATATCAATTTTCAAATTCATGCATCGTTTCATAAATTAGGTCAAGAAAATTTTTATAATTTGTCGATAAATCTAGAAAAAAAAATGAAGTATTACTTACATCAGATGCATTCCAACAAATGTGCATAATTCTAAAAATTTCTTTTCAAAATCTTCAGTTCGTAGATCATATCACGGTATCTTATTACTAGACATCTATAATCCTATGTAGGATCAAGTCCAATAATTAGAAAAAGTATAAATAATTAAGAAAGACATGTTGACGGTAGTCACATCCAACAATCTGGGTCAGTCCGGTTGGTCATCCTTCATCGATCAAGATTAGGCTAGGAAACAGGTGGTTCACGAAGATCGGATGATCAAATCAATAGTGTTCAATAAGAGCCAAGGTGGAGGTTAATATGTTGTTCAGTTATCAGGGATCAATTCAACAAGTAACTTCATTTAATCAGAGTTAGCGAAGATACAAAGACTCGATAGAGATCGATAAAGATCAAATCTTGTGCAGCTCGACAGAGACTTGGATGGTGTAGATATGCTATTTGGCTAACAAGGTGGTTCAGAGTTTGGCTATTTGGGTCAAACTAGATTTGAAGTAATAGGGTTGGAATTCTTATATCGAGTTCATAAATCAAGTGAAGAGAGAAAGAGGAGAAAAATTAACGAGATACAATAGGATTGATCAGGCAACACTATCCAACATCTCAATCTGTCCAATTCAGATGATTTAATTAAATCATGATGGAATTACTATATAGATAATTTAATAAAATTATGGATGATAAAATCTAATGATATCCGATCTAGTCAAGATAGGCGCCGATATGCTGTTGGCGAGCAGGATCAGGATCCCTTAAATAGGATCATTCAAATCCATCATGAATTTTCTCAAAGATCTAGAAAATTCTAGGATTGAGAAACAATCTAGAGAGAGAAAATAATGGAGAGAGAAATTAGTGAGAAAAGAAAGGAAAGAGAAAGGAGAGGGAAGAGAGAGAATTTTTTTTTCTTTCTTTTCTTTTTCTTTTTTTTTTTTTCTTCTTTTTTCCTTACGTTTGGGCGAAATAGGGAATTCTTGAATCCCCTTATTCTTTCCCAACTTCAAGGGAGTCTTGCTCGAAAAAGGTGACTAGAGGTGTAGCCCACGGTGGTGAAACCGATGGTCATCGGTCCGACAATCAACGATGACGGACGGTGTCGAAATCAAGAGAACGGATGGCAAAAATAGGGCACCCACTTCCTATCTAAATCTGGCAATAACCGGCTGGAATCTGTGATCTATGGTCATGGAGGATAGGGAGAAGATTATTCAAAAGATCAAGAGGTCCTTACCTCATTTTTTCGGCAAGGATTAGTCATGGTGGTAGAGGAATAATCCGTAAAGAAACTGGATAAATCGATGGCCAACTTTGTCTAATTTGAGCTCTTCCGATATGGCATCAAAAAGAGTGTGGAAGGGCTCTTAACTAGAGCCGAGAGGGTGCTAGAATCTGGCACAAAGTCGAACTTTGTCCGGTGGATTCGGGGAGAAGACTCCCATTGGGAGTCTTCTTTCTTTCTCTTTTTTTTGTGCTTTACGATTCGTGCATAAATTTTTTTTGGTGGCTGGGATGGGGTTTTACATTCTCTCCTAAAAGAAATTTCATCTCGAAATTTCTTAAGAAACATATTCGAACTTTAAGATTTCACAATCATGATCTCATTTCTAGGTTTCTATGTATTCTACTTATAGATTTGTTCTCATTGTTAGATCTTCTCATAAGAATAAGGTTCAATATCTTATGACTTGATTCTTGCTGCAGATGTTCTAAATCGAACCCATGCCTTGTAAATGAAAAATAATCAACTTCTTAATTCTGAATAAGAATATCAAGTTTCTCTGTCAAAACATCAACTGCTGCTCTTCATTAATCGATCCGTCATAAGATTAGATTGTAAATGACTCCAATCCATCTCTATTAGAATAGATAACCTCAAACTTTTCCAATTAGGTAGAGCAATGATATTGATTGAAGGAGTACAAGTTTTAAATTTAAGAGAAAAAAGGTCTATACCAAAATATTCCATATTCATTATCGAGAACCAATGGTGTCAGGCCTCCGACCTGAGATCGTGAATCTAGGCGTCATGGCAACCGCCGCATACTTACGAAGAACTCTCTCCATAAGCGTATAAGGCGTTCCAAAAATGATATCAATGCATTACAATAGAAATTATAATAAATTTAGTCCAAAATCAACTTACATCAATTACACCTCAAATAAAAATCCTATAAAAACATCATGATAAATCTATGTTGTCAATTCTTACTTCTAGCTCGCTCCCAAAATAGTACCCATATCTGTATTTAAGAATCCGAATCTGAAAAATAAAATGAGAGGTATTGAGCTTGATAGTCCAATAAGTAATAAATATCTCAACTAGATACTTCAGATATTATTATAAGATATAATGTTAAAAAACAATGCCGTGAATAAACATAAGAACATATTTCATGCTAAGTCAGTGCAAATCAAATCTTTTCAAATATTTATATGTAAATATAATCATAAATCCGATTCGAATCAAAACACACATATAACTCAACAGTTTGAATTGCAACCACACTTATCCCTATGGCAGGGCCCAGAATAGAGTGCCAATATATAACCCCCACTGGCAGAGTCCAAAAATCAATGCACCAATCCTATTGGCAGGATCCAAAAATCAATGCACAACCCTCATTGGCAGGGCCCAAAATATAGTTAGGCTGAAAGCACAAATTCGATTCATATCAAAATATTTTTCCAATATAACATATATGTCATAATTTCACTGAGCATATGCACATTTCATAATAAATTAATAAATCATAATATTTCATAAATCATTTTTCATTCAAAACATGGTTTCATAAATCATGCATAACTTAAAGACTGATTAATTGATTTCAAAATAATTATGAAATATCTCGAAAAGATAGTTCATTATTTACCTCTGCGAAACATTGAATGAACAGACTGATTAATCTTGAGAAGACTCTTCAAAACCTATTATTCAAAAATATATTATTCTATCAGTTCTTAAGCCATAACCAATAAAATCCTAAATTTTGACACCTTTATTCAACATCTGGTTGATCGAATCAAAGGTATTTTTATCTGATCATGATTAGAATAGGAAGTAGATGATTCAAGGGATATCAACGATGGTGCTCGATAAGAATTAATGTGGAGGTTGGAACATTGAAGGACTATCAAAGGTCCGTACATCGATTGGCAAAGCAGTTCGAAACCCTTTACTAGAATCAACTCAGACTCAAATCAATAGGTTGGCTTCACTAGATTCATAAATCATGTAAAAAGAGATATCAGAGGAAAGAGAAATCGACAACATGGAGCAGGACTAATTAAGCGACACTGTCCGACAATCCGATTGGTCTAATCAAGATGATTTAATCAAATCATGATTGAATTCATGTATAGATGGTTCAATAAAAATCATGGATGATCAAATCTAAAGATATCCGGTCTGATCAAGGTGGATGCCAGCATGTTGTCCGACGACTGCGATTCAGGATTTTTTTTGCTAAGATCAATCAAAATCATCAAAAAAAAAAAATCTTTCATGGTACTAATCTTAAAAAGATGGCTTTTAGAGAGAAATCTATCAAGAGAGAGAAAGTAGACAGAATCCGACATTCTAGAGAGAGAAAGCAAGGTTCAGACTGAATTTTAAGACAGTCTTTGGGATTGGTCTCAGCACTTCAGGACATATTTAAGACGCATGTTATAATCCACCACAGTTTCGAACATGTCCTTTCTTAACTTCATCTTCTTAACTTATTGTTTCAGCTCTCCTTTGTTTCTTTTAAAATGAAAGCTCAAGGAAGGGAATTTTGGTGCTGGCCTATATTGTAGATTTACTTCATTTCAGTCTAATTTGTCTTCAATTCATAGATTAACATGGTATGGTAGAAGTTCCTGTTCAAAGTGGAGCAAATTCTCCTTCCAGCAAGCATTTAAAATGCTTCAGGAAGTGATTCAATGAGTCCAGATGTTGGAAGACATAAAATTTTAAGGAGAGATTTTGTTATAGTCCATTGGTAGAGGCATTGTTTGAGCATGCATCTTCATCTGGTCCCATGTAATTCTGTCCCACCGCAATTGTTGATCATGTCTTGTTGTTACATCACCATTTTTATCTGCTATATTCAATTTTGTAGAAGCAAATTGTACTTTTCATGCTTGCAGAAGGCGATGCTTTCTAATGATCACTTGTAGTTCAGAAATCTAGTGTATTTATAATTCTAGATACATCTTGCTGTGAAAATTATCTCACTATGCTGCTGGGTTCTGTCTCACCAATTTTTATGCATAGTATATGGTTGGTTCGCGTGGTCTGTGCATGCATTTAAAGTTTTGGTATGTTACAGCAGAACTGAGTGCTAGAATTCCTAGAAACCTGAGTATTGTCCAAGCCATTTTGCAGAATAGATAATGTTGCATATGAATTATTAATGAGTGACAATGTGATAATGTTTCTTGGGGTTCCTCTTAAAGATAACTCTGACTGCTTGAAAATTCTGACATTAAACAGCAGTATGGAGCTTTCTTCATGTGCTTAGCTTTCTCAGGAGTATGTTCTATCGAGAAAAATTAGCTTTCAAATTTGATGAATGACCTTCAGCTAATGTTCTAGTAAGTTCTGATACCATGCGGACCATGTGCTATGACCTTTTTTAGATTGCAATGGAAACTGATTCTTTCTATGAAATAAGTTACCAGATTCCTAAATATCCAATGTGCCTATCATGCCTGCATTGTTTTAAAATGAAGTTGAGAGGTAACTTAATCTTTCAGATTCCTGTGCCTCCCTTGCTAAGAGCTACTGATTCCCCTCCACTTTTTAATCAACTTTGGATGAATGAAGTGCATGAACCTTTGGATGGTCCACTTGAAAAGGGAATCCCAACATTGATATCATGGAACCTGGGAGGAAATGATGCCTTAGTAGAAGGATCATGGGACAATTGGAACACAAGGTATGGTAGCAACCACAAGAACCTTAAAAAACTTTACTTTTGCATCATATTTTGCTTCAAAGAATTTCATGTCTGCATATTTATTTCCAGGTTTCTTTTTCTTTGTAATTTAAAATGCTTCAAAAGAATCTCAATTAAACATGACATGAATGTTCAGGAAGGCTCTGCAGAGGTCAGGAAAGGTCCATTCCATTTTGTTGGTCCTCCCATCTGGAGTCTACCAGTACAAATTCATTATAGATGGAGAAATCAGATACATTCCTGATCTTCCTTGCATAACTGATGAAATGGGCCAGATCACCAATCTCCTTGATGTCCATGTGAGTCTACATAACCATGATTCTGCAAATAAGGGTGCTTCAATATGAAAGAATATCACTGGAAAAATGTTTGCGGTAGATGATGTGTGAGTTGAATTATCTAGTCCCTTCCATGGCATAGTTGAACAGGAGTGGTCACCGTGTCTAGAAATTTATTTTAGTGTAAAGTGCACAACACTCCTTCCATGCCAAAGAGTCACACTACGTGAATTTATTCTTATGGAAAGTAAGAAGCTTTTTTTTGTTGTCTTCTTTTCTGTAACGCAGGACTATGTTCCAGAAAATCCAGAAAATGTTGCTGAATTTGAGTCACCACCATCACCAGACTCTAGCTACAGTTGGTCGTTACCTTCAGATGAGGACTTCGCAAAGGAGCCACCAGCTGTTCCACCTCAGTTGCATCTTACTGTTCTTGGGATGCAACAATCTGAGGAAGCTTCTCTGAAACCCCAACATGTAGTTCTCAACCACCTTTTTATAGAAAAAGAATGGGCTTCTGAGGCATTGATCACCCTTGGTTTCACTCACAGATTTCAGTCCAAGTATGTGACCGTTGTCCTATACAAGCCTGCGAGAAGCTGACAAAAGCTCCTTTTGCAACTCCATTTATATGCTCTATTAACACTTTTGATGTTGCTTGTTCTTTGGTTTTGGTCATGTTTTTTTTGCATTTGTCGCATGGCATCACCAAGCAAATGATTCAAATTTTGACCAGGATGAAATTACTTCAGAATCACTGTATGCATCCCGTAACATGATGTAATGTGGCAGCTATTCCCTTTTGTACCTACAAGCAGCTGTGCCTAAATCTAAGCCTTAGTTAATACATCATCTTTGCTTTTGATGTAATTTAAAGTTTCAAATGGCAGAGTCGCAGATGATTCTTAAGTCTCTCAAATGAGAGAAGTTGACGCTGAAGACAGTTGTGTTCTCAATCATAAATGGCTGGTCACTATTCTTTTATTCCCTTGAGACATGTTTCATTTGATTTACACGCCAGTTTTATGGTACGGGTTTCAGTACGTCCTCATTGCACGCAGCATGGTATATTTTACTCTGTATTGTTGCATGGTCCGGATGTTGTTACCTGTGAACAACCATCTCTGCCTCTGCTACAAATCCTCTCTTTTTGCCATGTATGACACAACATGCCTATCGCATTGTCGGTATTTCGTTGCCTACAGTTTTTCCCTTTCTGAGGTATAATATATGTATTATATTCATATCATTTTAGTATAAATATAATCTACAAAATCAAAAAATAAAATATCATGAAGAAGGTATAAAGGCAGAATCAATCCACATAGTATCATCAGTGCCCGGTCATAGGAAGTCATCCAATCTGCACTCTGCACGCACTATCGTTCATCTATTGATGAAAATGAATTACTCGAAATGTAGTGTAATTGTAGCTATGCTCAAGGTATCTACTAGCGAGTGAGGTCCATCCATTTGTTGGGCCTACCTTGAAATCTATCCAATAACAATCGTCAAGTCATCCTTGATATGAATATGGTTAGCTTGCAGGGTGAACCTCACATAGTTGATACTCTCTCACGCTGCCCTCATCTCAACGAATTGGGATGTGACATATTTATTTGCTGCCAGCAGCAATATATCTGGAATCAGAGCCTCTGATTACAAATCCTGCATCTCCTTTACCACTTTCATCAGCTACACTAGTCAAAATTTATCTTGAAAAAGCTAGAGGGTGAAGGTTCCTAAGTGAAGAAGATCATCTAGGATGCAGTTGATATGAAGGCGTTCCAGGTGTTCTTAATTGTCAAGTTTTTCAACTGCAAGTGGGTGAATAACCTTGATTGCTTGTGAGAGTGCCCTCCAAATGATAAGTCTCGATGACTTGATACTACTATTAAACATCTTAACATTTCTAGCCAACTAAATATGATATATAATATTTTCTCAAAGAAATAAATATGATATATAATATGAGCAGTCTGGATGTCTTGAATGTTGTCCAAAAAGTTAGCAACCCAAAAAAGGGGGGGGGGGGGGGGGGGGGAGGTGAATTAGATTCTTAAAAAATTTCAACTAATTCAAAATCTTAAATAATTATGTGCTCCAATTAACTTAATTTGATCGCTTGTGAAGTATAAATAATGTGTAGTAACAGATTTAATGTATAAACAAAACTATGCAAGAAATAAAATGATGTAAAGCAATAACGTAAAGTATGACAAGCATGGCACAATGCAAACAACACTAATTTTATAGTGATTTTGTACAACCCTACACTTATGTTTACTCTCCTTAAAAATTGTACTATAATTAGTCTGATTATAGCATATTTGTGTTATCTGAGATCACAAATGAACCCAGTTGATTTTTTAAAATCACCAACCAAAGTCATACACCGATTATTTTTTGGATTCTCAATCAACTTGATTTTATGAGCTCATTAACTAAAACCTACAATGTCCAATTTTGGATCTAGATGGGCCTAATCTCAAGTTTTTGTCGTCAAAGAAACTTGAAAAGAAAATAAGATACAAAATAGAAAATTTTCAGCTCAAAATAAAAATAAAAAACTTAAACTCTTTGAAGTGCAGAAAAGTTGCTGATGGATGGCTCAAATGAAGCTTGAGCTTCTCTTATTGATGCTTGAGAAGATGTTGAGATGATGGAGAAGATTGCTTTTGAAAGCTTACTAAATTCTGTGCACTTAATCTCTTTCTTTTTTTTCCCAATAATATTCAATAATGCTCACTCAAATTAATGTATTTTTGCTTTTAATCCACTTCCCTTCTTTCCCAAATGATTTTCTTAATATGCTTGAAAGTTGTTGGAGAATGAGTTTTTGCTTTTGAGAAGTTTGGACTACCAATTAAAGAAGTACAGAAAATTAGCCATTATTGCTGATCCCGTGCCAAGAGTCGACTCAAATTTCTCAGGAGTCGACTTGAGTTGCCCACGAGTCGACTCGATCTTAGGATCTGAAAATCCTGCATTCTGTCTTTCTTGAGAGAGTTGATTCACTATCTTCATAAGTCGACTTAACCTATTTTGGGGTCGACTCAAACTCTACAGGCTAGTAGGGCTCCCAAAAATTCAGTCTTTGTCGTCTCTGGGAGAATCGATTCATTCTTTATAGGAGTCGACTTGAGTGCGTGCTAGTCTACACTAAGCATACTAGAGTCAATTCCTCTTCTCGGGGTCGACTTCTAAACTTCCTAAAACTTAAAATCTTTTTATTTTCTGCTCGTTTTAGTTCAGGGGTTGGCTCCTATACTTATCGGGTTGACTCCACTAAGTTAGAAACTTAAAATTTCAACTTTGAATTTCTTGACTTAGCTTCTTTTGAGAAAATCTATTGTATGGATGAATTCTTCAATTTAAGCACCTAAAAAATTATACATTCATCTTTGAAACATATGATTAGTATTATTTATATTGAATATTTGAATTTATCAAAATCAATCATAGAATCAACAAATTTTTTTTTGATGATAATAAAATTTTGAGTATATGCATAATAAAATATATAGTATATTTCAATTAATTTTCTAATATGATTCATGAAGTGAATAACTAAACACTTTAAGCATATATGATTCATGAATGTTTCATTTTAAGAATATTTAGTATATACTCATTTTATATGATTGACTCAAGCAAAAAAATGAATATTTCTAGTATTTTTAGATCATTTCAAGTATGTAATCAACTCAAGCATATACTCAACATAACTCTCTCCTTTTTTGATATTATCAAAAAACACAAGGAAAGATTTTAAAATGAATCATCAAAATCAAGTTAAAGCTCAATTAAATGCTTATTCAATGTTCAAAATTTTATTTGAGGTCTCTCCCTTTCAAAGTTAACTTGAATTTAACTTTTAAATTCAGATTATGATATTTCAGTTTCAAATAAGATTTCTCTTCCTTTTTAAATTTAAATTGAACTTAGCTAGTTTTGGAAAATATAATTTCAATCATGTGTTTTCCCTTTTCTCAAAGCCTTAGATTCAAAATATGCATCTCAAATTCAATTAAAAAGGCTTTGACCTTTAAAGATTCAATAGAGATAAAGCTTTTTAATACTTAGGATTTTCAGTATCAAAATTAAGTATAAGATATGTTAACATTTTCAAAAGATATCTCTTCCTTTTCTTTAGGAGGCATCAAATCATTTAAATTCAGAAAAGATATAATTTTTTTTAAAATTTATCTCAAATAATATCATACCAAGATTACGTCAATGCAACATAGATTTGAGACTAAAAATCTATTTCTTTTGCCAAAAATAAAGCAATAGAGTGTAAGACAAGAATTATACCACTGATATCAAATGTGATAATTTTCTTAAGAAGAATCTTCTCGATATCAATTGTGAAAATAATTTTTTTGATGCTAATTATTTTGAAAATCAAATCAAATAATTACTTACTTAAAATTTTTTCTTGATATCAACTGAACTAAAATTCAGACTAAATAATGATTTTCTTGAAACTTGATACCACTTAAGGTTTAAACAAGGGCAAGTTTTAAATTTATTTCTTGAAAATGATTAATCTCGATAAAATATGAAACTATGTTTCAAATTCAGCTTGATACCAATTAATTACCAAAAATGATGATAGGATCAAACCATGCAAAGTATGAAGAAATCAAATGATCAAAAACACATGAATGCTTGTTCAATGATTTCTTTTATTGAGTTCAAATAATGATCTCTCCCTCTATATTTAAGACTTAATGCTAGAAAACTTGTTTTTCTTAATTCTCTTCCTTTTTGTTTCAAATTATGTATCTTCATTTAAAAATAACATTATAAGAGCATGCTTTTCTCCCCCTTAGTTTTATAGATAAAGCAAATATTCAATAAAACAAATAAATGTAGACATTAAGCAAGTGAATACTTCAAACACACTGAATTTTTATGAAATATTAGATTTTCATTAATTTCCAACAAGATAATTACAAGAAATGATGACATCAATATATCAAAAATGTATGAGAGCTATATTTATCGAAAAGATAGATTGCTAGGATCACTAAAGCTCTATGACAAGAAGCCGAGCATACTAAAAAAGTAGGTTAATGGGATCCTCGGTGGAATATCTAGGCTGAGTGATGAGGGTGGACAAGTATCTTTAGATGGCTGGCCCCGAGCATCTCTCGTAGCAGTGATCTCCTGAACCACCCTCGCAGTCTCTGCTCTAAGCTATGATATAGCCTCTAAAGTGTAACTCTATATCTCAGCATGAACTATATCAACAATCCTCATGAAGGCATGCTTTACCAGTGAATCCTCATCCAATCTATCGATGATCGGTTTAATCTCTCTAGATGATAAAATAAATCAAAATTTATCTTATAAAATCAGAGAATCCCTAGATCTAAGATCCTATTACATGATTATTATATAGAATTAAATCAAAAATTAAAATATAAAGAGCAAGAACTACATGTTGATCATATTAACATGTTTCTATACTACATCTAATTTATGTAGAATATAATAGATTAGATCTATTACCTTGCAAGTTAGATGTTCTAACTTTGCTAATGCAGGCTTGAGGATGATGTTGCGAGCCGCACACATGTCTGATCTCCAGAAGTCATCCACACGAGCCCATGAATCACGATCAGAAGTCCTGGTCCAGAAAATCAGCACAGTATGCTAGTACTGTGCTGATCCTTCTTCGATGGTCGATCAGATATCTCTTTCTTCTTGATTTGAACTCTTTCAAAGATGAAGTAGGAGAAAGAGTTTTAGATGTGAGATACTCTCAGAAAACTTACAGATAGAGGAAGGAAAGAGGTGAACTCAGCAACCCTAGAAGAAGACCCTTTTCTTCTTCTCTTTGCTCTAACCCAGACACTTAGTTTTGTATCTATTATATCTCCACGCCCCAATACTCTTTCTCTCTAATTTTCACATGCCCCAAAGATCTCTCAATGATCTATAATCCACAAAAATTTCAAAAAAAAATTCATCTTAAATAATGAGATATGAAGAATCCTTGTCTTGATCAAATACCTAGTCAAGAAAAATTCAAACAGGGCAAGACAAGTGGTGCCCAACTCTTAGGTGCCCCCTCCTTCTTTTTCTACCATAGACCATCAGCAAAGGGCACACAATATGTGCCATAAAAGTCATGAAAATCTCAAAAAAAAATTAGATAAAATCAGTGCCATAAGAAAAGAGTTTTGATTTCCTAAAATTCTATCTCATAGAATTTAAAATCCAAACTAATTCCTACTTTAACTTGGTCCACAACCACATTCCATGTAAGAGAGAAAGAGTGAAAAACTTTGGGCATACGTGAAGGCCTCGAAAAGAAGGTTTTGTCACACAAAATAAGAGAGAGTGGGCATGGGGGGCTAAGGTGGTGCAAGGTGGAATCCTAGTCTTACTAGGATTCCATCTATGACTTGTTCAAATTTGGTTTCTCAAACCAAATCAACCCAATTAAAATAGGTCTTAACCCAATTAAGAATCTAATTTAATCAGATTAAATTAGATTTAAATTTAATTTAATTTTTTAATCGAATTAGAAATTAGGTTGACCCAAGTCCTAATTGAATTAGGAGTAGTTTTTCTTTGCATTTGGCTTATCCAATAAACCAATTGGACTTGATCCAATTAAGTCCAAATCAAATCTAATTAAATCATATTCAATTAGACTTAATCTCAGCCCATTGACTTAATCAAATTAAGTCAATTAGAAATCAAATTGCTAATCGATCCTCCTGCAACACTTGCACTAGATAAAATGTCAATCGTATTGATCGTTTAACCCTAGAACGATTCTTAATCGTTGATCAACCATCCGATCGGATCGTAAACTCTAATGTGTGTGACCTCATAGGTCCAAACCTAAGTCAGTAGTATAGGAATAAATTTTTGTACCAATCGAAGTGACCATCTAGCAATGGTACCCAATGGTCGGATAGGTCGAATGTGTAGAACAATATCCTTAGAACCCATGCGGATATAGTTTCCATATAATTCATCCTCTTGACCAAAATGCTCATAGGATACCTTAGAGTTCAACTGTCAACTCTGATCAGGTTGTCCATATTATATTTCAAAATATCAAATTCATTTGATGGATTACCCTTGCCAAAGTTTTGCTAAATTGAAATACAGCGACTCATTCTTCTCCAACTCTTAGAGTGATCAATCCCATCTTGATCACACTCTGACTTTGCAAGTACTTGACTGTATCCAGAAGCCTTCCGTCACTGAATTAAAAATTCAGTTAGTCCAGTACCAAAGCATAGTGACTTGCTTGCAAGTCATTGAGGCGATCTCAGGTCTAAGGGACACTTATACCTATATCCCATCAGAAATATTCTCGATAGCAGAATGCTCTGGAATTGGTCACTGTTGGTGCAAAAATCTGCTTGCGCCAGAGAAGCTGGAGTCGAGGGAGTTGCGGTCGCCGTCGGGACCTGCAAAAGAAGTCTAAACCAGAGAGCGGTTGCTCCGGCAAGACCCTCCGACGCTCAAGTTAGTTCTCTACCTCAACAAGAATGGAGTGCTCGAACGGAAATTTTAGCAGAGTTTTTAGGTAAAAATGAGAGCTTATAGGATAACGTATCTGGGGTCCCCCTTTTTATAGGCGGAGGGCTCAACAGACTGATAGCGACGTTCAAAACCGTCTGGTAGTGGGCCGCCCACAGTCAGGAGGAATTTGTTGCGAGGAGTAGTGGAGTGGACCCGTGGCCCTCATCGTAGCACGCCACGTGGAGTCTGCCGCAGGGAGTGGAGCGGCGTCCGTTGTCGCGACTTGCCAGAGGATGGAAGAATCGCACAATATCCATAACAGAAGGTGGAGCAGGATCGTGGGCATCATAGCGGTCTGCCAGGGAATAGTGGGGCCGCACGGGATCCGTCGCAGGGGGTGGAGCAGAGTCGTGACTGTCATAGCGGTCTGTCAAGGAATGATGGAGCTGCACGGAATCCGTCGCAGGAAGTGGAGCAGGATCGTGGTGGTTGCTGTGTCACGCCAGGGAGTGCAGATCCGTCGGCTGAGGTTCGGCAGCGGTCGGAGTCGGTGACGGAGCCTGGCTCCCATAGGAGTCCGGACGGAGTCCTCCTGCAGTTAAAGTTAGGTGCGAAGTCCGGCTCCCATAGGAGTCCGGACGGAGCTTACCGATAGTTGAAGTTGGCAACGGAGCCCGGCTCCCGTAGGAGTCCGGGCGGAGTCCTCCTTGCGGTTGAAGTCGTGGGTGGAGCCCGGCTCTTGTAGGAGTCCGGGCGGAGTCTCTCTTGGAGTTATGGACGGAGCCCAGCTCCCGTAGGAGTCCGGGCGGGGTCCCTCTTGGAGTTGTGGACGGAGCCCGGCTCCCGTAGGAGTCCGGGCGGGGTCCTCCTGCAATTAAAGTCAGGTGCGAAGTCCGGCTCCCGTAGGAGTCCGGACGGAGCTTACCGATAGTTGCAGTTGGCGACGGAGCCCGGCTCCCGTAGGAGTCCGGGCGGAGTCCTTCTTGCAGTTGAAGTCGTGGGTGGAGCCCGACTCCCGTAGGAGTCCGGGCGAAGTCCCCCTTGGAGTTGTGGACAGAGCCCGGCTCCCGTAGGAGTCCAGGCGGAGTCCTCCTGCAATTAAAGTCAGGTGCGAAGTTTGGCTCCCGTAGGAGTCCGGACGGAGCTTACCGGCAGTTGAAGTTGGCAACAAAGCCCGGCTCCCGTAGGAGTCTGGGCAGAGTCCTCCTTGCGGTTGAAGTCGTGGGTAGAGCCTGGCTCCCGTAGGAGTCCAGGCGGAGTCTCTCTTGGAGTTGTGGACGGGGCCCGGCTCCCGTAGGAGTCCGGGCGGAGTTCTGCTACAATTAAAGTCAGGTGCGAAGTCCGGCTCCCGTAGGAGTCCGGACGGGGCTTACCGGCAGTTGAAGTTGGCGACGGAGCCCGGCTCCCGTAGGAGTCCGGGCGGAGTCCTCCTTGCAGTTGAAGTCGTGGGTGGAGCCCGGCTCCCGTAGGAGTCCGGGCGAAGTCCCACTTGGAGTTGTGGATGGAGCCTGGCTCCCGTAGGAGTCCGGGCAGAGTCCTCCTGCAATTAGAGTCAGGTGCAAAGTTCGGCTCCCGTAGGAGTCCGGATGGAGCTTACCAGCAGTTGAAGTTGGCGACGGAGCCCGGCTCCCGTAGGAGTCCGGGCGGAGTCCTCCTTGCGGTTGAAGTCGTGGATGGAGCCCGGCTCCCGTAGGAGTCCGAGCGAAGTCCCCCTTGGAGTTGTGGATGGAGCCCGGCTCCCGTAGGAGTCCGGGCAGAGTCCTCTTGCTATTAAAGTCAGGTGCGAAGTCCAGCTCCCGTAGGAGTCCGGACGGAGCTTACCGGCAGTTGCAGTTGGCGACGGAGCCCGGCTCCCGTAGGAGTCCGAGCGGAGTCCTCCTTGCGGTTGAAGTCGTGGGCGGAGCCCGGCTCCCGTAGGAGTCCGAGCGAAGTCCCCCTTGGAGTTGTGGACGGAGCCCGGCTCCCGTAGGAGTCCGAACGGAGTCCTCCTGCAATTAAAGTCAGGTGCGAAGTCTGGCTCCCGTAGGAGTCCGGACGGAGCTTACCGACAGTTGCAGTTGGCGACGGAGCCCGGCTCCCGTAGGAGTCCGGGCGGAGTCTTCCTTGCGGTTGAAGTCGTGGGTAGAGCACGGCTCCCGTAGGAGTCCGGGCGAAGTCCCCCTTGGAGTTGTGGACGGAGCCCGACTCCCGTAGGAGTCCGGGCGGAGTCCTCCTGCAATTAAAGTCAGGTGCGAAGTCCGGCTCCCGTAGGAGTCCGGACGGAGCTTACCGGCAGTTGCAGTTGGCGACGGAGCCCGGCTCCCATAGGAGTCCGGGCGGAGTCCTCCTTGCGGTTGAAGTCGTTGGCGGAGCCCGGCTCCCGTAGGAGTCCGGGCGAAGTCCCCCTTGGAGTCGTGGACGGAGCCCGCAAGGGTCAATCTCGCTGAGAACTTCGGTCGTGGGTATTTTATACCCAACACCAGTCCCCCTACTTTCGAGTTTGAATTTTGAATGAAGGAAGTACAGAGAGATTGACATAGCCGAAGTTGCCCCCTCGAATCCTGCGCACGACTGCCTCCAGATATTTTGGCATTAAATGTGCGTGTGCTGGGGTCTTTTCGATTCGGGGCGATACGAAAGGACTCTTCGAAATTCCCGCTGGTACACTGGCCTAGGTACGATGCAGTAATGGCCCTGCCAACCGCCAGTCGCTTTCAGCCGCCTGCTGTGGTGAGTGGGACACGTGTCGAGCGCGGGCTAGCCCGGGGGGATTCGCGATCATTATGGCGCCAGATCCCAGGGTCTATATAAACCTATCCTTCCGCCTTTGGGGCCCTTATTCCGCTTCAGAATTCTAGCGGTGTCTGCCCTTTCTTCGAGTGCCCTGTCTCTATTGGCGTCTCTTTGGGACATAGGCGCCCTTCGAGTCATCCCTGTCCTCACCCCTCTGCATCTCTCAGAGCGATTTAGGTTAGTCCCGGAACCTCCGCCTCTCTTTTCGCCATCTAGGAGCCTTTTCTTTGCCATTTTCTTCTGTCGTATTCCACCGAGTTAGTCTTCTGTGACCTCTTGGCCTTTGCCCCGTCTGTCTCCTTCGGGATCTTTAGAGTCTTCATTAGAAGTCATTTGAAATGTCTTTTGGCTCTTCCGCTTCCAGCGGCTCTGGGAGTTCTTCTGCCTCCAACCCCCAGGTTCCTCGTTCTGTAGATGAATCCATACCTGGGGTGGAGCCTCGCCCGGTTTTCACGTCGGGCGCCATTCTCTGTTCCTTGGCTCCGGATGAACTCCTGCTGATAAGGGTTCAGTATGGAGTTCCCTCAGAGTATGACCTGGAGCTTCCCGACCCCTCTGACCGGGCCAGCACTCCCCCATCTGGCCGCTTTTGCCTGTATCAGGAGGTGTTTCGTGCCGGGCTCCGGCTTCCGCTTTCATCCTTTGTTGTCGCCCTCTTCCGCTTTTTAGATATCTCTTTGGCTTCAGTTGTCTCGAATTCTTTTAGGTTTTTGATAGGATTTCTCTCCCTTTGCCATGTAGTCGAGGTCCAGCCGTCCCTCTCTCTGTTTAGGCATTTTTATACCTTCAAGCGCCATCCTTCGGCGAAGGACTGGTGGTATTTCTCCCCCCAGTTCGGCAAGAAGGGGTTGCTGAAAGGTGCCCCCTCTTCGATCCACAACTGGAAGAAAAAATACCTCTTTGTCCACTGCCCGACCTTGAGGCTGGGCCTGCCCCCTTGGGGCTCTCTGAGGGATTCTGTTCGCCGGGCCCCCAGTCTGGGGGAGGACGACCTCCAGGCTGCCCGGAAGCTTCTTGCCTATTCCGCTCCTTCCCTTCCCAACCTTCTGAGGGAGCAATTTTTATTCAACGTCGGCCTGAGCCCCCAGGATCCTGCGAGTACTTCATCTTTTTCTTTATCTTCTTTTCTTCTGCCCTTCTTCTTTTTCTTTCTCTTTTTTCACCCTTCTTCCTTCTCTCTCTTTTCCTCCTCTTTTTCTTCTTTTCTTCTCTCTTTTTTTTTTTTTACCCCATTATCAATTTCTGACTCTTGATTGATTAGTTTGCCCCTTTTTTTTTTTTAATTTTAAGGAATGGACGCCGAAGCAGCGCGGATGCTTGCCAGGGGCCTCAGGGCTCACAAAAGAAAGGGTGTCGCGACCTTCGGATCGGCGAAGAGGGCCAGGGCGGAGGAGTCGAGCTTGGCCGCACCCGTCCAGGCGGCTCCAGCGATTGACATTCCCTCGGATGTCGAGCCAACGGCTCCCCGGACCTCCTCGAGGAGTCCGCCGACTGGGGCCCCCATTTCGGGGGTCCGCTCCACGGAGGCACCCGTAGCCGAGAGGGGGAAGAGAAGGAAGTCGGTGGCCCACAGGGTGAGTAGCCGCCGAACTGCTGCTGACGAGTCCCTCAGCTCCGAAGAGGGGCCAGAGAATCCCTTCAATGACAGGGACTTGATCAGGCGGTTGATCGACGGCTGCATTCTGCCTGAAGTCGTCGAGAGGATCGACCACGCCGATCCTGAGCAGTGGGTCTGGGACTCTTTAGGGTCCTTCCTTGAGGTAAGCAAATCTTCATTTACCCGGCTATTCGGCCCTTGTTCTGATCCCCTAGCCGCTCTTACAGATTGGGCACCAGCTCCTCGCCAATATCGAGACGACGAACCGTGCGAGGAGGGACATCATCCAGGTGGAGGAGCGCTGCTGGGCCGAGGTTGCCTGCCTCCAAGAAAAGACGGCTGAAGTAGTCGCCCTCCAAGAGGCCCTGGAAAGAGAGAAACAAGCCCGAGAGGAGGAAAAGCAGACCTTGGAGGAGACGGCGAGGAAGGCGGAGGCCGAGGTCGTCAATTTGATTGAGCAGACTCCAGTCCTGGTTTCGGAGGCTAGGGCTCTTGCGGTAGAGGAGTTCAAGGCCTCCGCAGAGATGAGGGACCTGAACGTCCAATTCGGCCAGGAGGCGTTCATTAAGGGGTTCGAGCTCTGTCAGGAGAGGGTGGCCAGAAAATTTTTGGGGCTCGACCTTAACTTCCTAAGTGAGGAGTTCGAAGATGAGGCCGGTCTCTCTCCTGCCATCACCGCTGTAGCAGCCCCCCCTCCCGAAATGCCGAGCTCTCCAACTCCTGCCCCTGAGGTCTGAGACCTCCGACCTTGTAGTTTTATTTTTCCATAATTTTTCTTTACCTTCTTGTCTTTAAAAATCATCCAATCAATAAAGTTGAATTTCTTGTCGTAGATGGCTTCTTCCTCCTTCTTTTCTTCTTTCTGCTTTTCTTTCTGTGATGAGACGTGTCTTGATACTTTTGTCTCCCAATGGTAGCGCCCTGCTGAAGCACTTTCCCTGCCCCTGGGGATCCCGCTGAAGTCGACGATCCAGCGGCTGAAGAAGGAGGTTCTTCAGTTGACAAAGAGGTCAAAGAAGATGGAAGGCGAGCTTCGCAGATTGAGGGAGGGCCGTTCTGAAGCCACCGCAGAGGCCACCCACTTTTGGAATCTCCACGTGAAGGGGATCATGGAGTATAGCCGGAGGAAGGCGGACTTCACGAAGGAGCTTGAGGAATGCAAGAAGAGCGCCAGTGACCGAATTTGGGCTCAAGCTGCCAAGATCAGCGCCCTCAGGGTGGAACTGTCTGCTGTGAAGGAGAAGATCGGCCAGCTGGAAGGAAGTTCATCCCGGCTCTTGGTCCGGGCCGACGGCGACCGGGAGTGGTCGAAGAGGGTCTCCGCCCTTCAGCAGCAGCTTCAAGATGCCGAGATGAGCTACGACGTGCATCGAGCCAGTTGGTGCAGGCAGATGGATGAATATAAAGGGAGACTCAGGGTGGCGACCGACAAAGTTGCCCGTCTTCGGAGGCAGCTGGCTGACAGGGCTCAGCTTACTTCTGCTCGAGATTCTGATGAGCTCCAGTCCCTAAGAGGAACCGTTGAAGGGATCTCTGTCGCCCTCGAGGAAAAGACGGCTGAGCTGCAACAACTAAAGATCCAACTGGCATACGAGAAGCAGTCCGTTGCGGATGCGGAGGCAGAATCTGAGGTCCTGAGAAAGAGGCATCGAGAGGCGGAGACCGAGAGCCAGCGACTTCGTCGGGCGCTCCAGGATGCGCTGCAGAGAAGGAGAGAACTAGAAGAAGAAATTGAGAATCTAAGACAATCCTGGATGAGGGGTGGAGCAGATAATTCTAGATCGGAGGGAGCAGAGCTTCCCTAGGTTTCTTTTCGTCCTTCTATCTTTTCATGTATATATTTTTCCTTTTGTCGTTTCGTCCCGCTTTTGTCGTTTTGCTTTTCTTTCCTTGGCCTTCCGGACTTTGTAGTGTGTATTTCGAAAATGAAATGAAAGGGAGATTTTGTGTTACCTTATCCGCGCGTTGTATTAAATTATTGTCCGCCGAACTTTTTTTGTCATTCGACTTGTCTGATGTTGACATCATTGGGAGGCGCCCAGTCGTCGATACGTTGGCTTGCCTTCCTCGTCGTTCATGGCCGCAAGCTCGAGCTTGGCGGTCCGAACTCCGCATTACTTCGGGGACATCGCTGTCTTCTTGACCTGTGTCGAGAGCCTTCTTAGAGGCCGGGGGCGTTTGGTAGGAACTCTCCGTCTTGGTTGAGACGAGGTTCTTTAGGTCTTTGGTGTGGTTCGTCCTTCATCTGTTTCCGTCATAGCTCGTCGCTCTTCCTCTTTAATTTCTCTCCTCTTTTCAGAGTGAGGATCCTCCCCTTGCTTTTTATGGGGTTGCATAGGAGTGTGGAGGTGCCGCTGAGGGGCCTTTTCCCTTCACCCGATCTTGTCGGACGGCCGGGTTTTGTCACCATCAGGATAAGGTTCTCCTCCCATTCTCGATGGGGCCGCGGGGGCACGTAAGGGCCATTGTCAGGGTCTCTCCCTCCAATCCGGTCTAAAAGAATCGGACCTTCGACTTTGCTCATGTCAGGACGAGGTTCTCCTCCTGTTCCTGATATGGCCGTGGGGGCGCGTTAGGGCATTGTAAGGCCTCTCCCCCCATCCGGTCTAAAAGAATCGGGCCTTCGACTTTGCTCATGTCAGGATGAGGTTCTCCTCCTGTTCCTGACATGGCTGTGTGGGCACATTAGGGCACTATAAGGCCTCTCCCCCCATCCGATCTAAAAGAACCGGGCCTTTGACTTTGCTTATGTCAGGACGAGGTTCTCCTCCTGTTCCTGACATGGCTGTGGGGGCACATTAGGGCGCTGTAAGGCCTCTCCCCCCATCTGGTCTAAAAGAACCGGGCCTTTGACTTTGCTCATGCCAGGACGAGGTTCTCCTCCTGTTCCTGACATGGCTGTGGGGGCACATTAGGGCGCTGTAAGGCCTCTCCCCCCATCCGGTCTAAAAGAACTGAGCCTTCAACTTTGCTCATACCGGAAGGAGGTTCTCCTCCTGTTCCTGACATGGCTGTGGGGGCACGTTAGGGCACTGTAAGGCCTCTCCCCCCTCCGGTCTAAAAGAATCGGACCTTCAACTTTGCTCATGCCAGGATGAGGTTCTCCTCCTATTCCTGACATGGCTTTGTTTTAGACGTTTGAAGGGGTTATACCCAGTCGTGACGAATCCATGCCAAATGAGAAGAGCGTGTTAAGTCGAAAGGAATTTAGATGCAAGACGAAATCGTAGGCGATACATTTACAGGTTTCCCGAGTCCCATGGTTGTGGGAGGTCTGCTCCTTCTTGAGGCCCTCCGGCGATGGAGTCGATGGTCCCGATGGGAGGCCGATCTCCGGACTGCTCCTCCCTTCTTGGCGGTTCAGGTTGCGGCAGGGCCCTTAGCCGATCTCCTCTACCCTCAGACCGGCGTCGTATGAACCTGTTGAGTCGGCCTCGCCGGATGAGCTCCTTGATCTTGTCTCGGAGCTGGATGCATTCCTCCGTGTCATGGCCATGATCGCAGTGGTAGAGACAGAACTTGTTGGGGTTGCACTTTCCGGGGTGTGTACGCATCCTCTCCGGCCTAGGGAGCTGCTCCCTGACCTCCATCAGTACTTGGGTCTTCAAGGCATTGAGGGGGGCGTAGTTGCGAAACCTTCCCAGTGGAGAACCCCACCGAACCTCGTGATCCGGGCTCCTCTGCCTGCGCACTCGGGGTGGAGTATGGGCACGCTTGTGCCCAGGAGGGGATCGGGAACGCGGCCGAGCTTCTCTCGACCTTTTTTCGATCGCGGGCTTATTCGAGTCTCCCGCCTGCTGCTCTCTCGCGGTCTCCTCGTCCTTCATTTTGAAGGCTTCTTCCGCTCGGGCGTATCCTTCAGCCCGAGCCAACAAATCAGCAAAATTCTTGGGGTACTTCTTCTCCAGGGAGAACAAAAGGTCATTCTTCTGAAGGCTGCCCTTCAGAGCAGCCATTGCGACTGATTGGTCCAAATTTCGGACCTCCAGCGCCATGACGTTGAAACGGTTGATGTAGGCTCGGATGGACTCCCCTTCTCTCTGCTTGATATTGATGAGGGACTCCGAACCCTTCCGGGGGCGTCGGCTGCTGACAAAATGGGCCACAAATTGGTGGCTCATTTGATCGAAGGAAAAGATGGTTTCCAGTTTCAGAGCTGAGTACCAATTTTTTGCTGCCCCCTTCAAGGTGGATGGGAAGGCCCGGCATAGAATGGCGTCGGGAGCGCCGTGAAGCAGCATCATCATCCGAAAGGCTTCCAGATGATCAACCAGGTCCGAGGTCCCATCGTAGCTTTCGAACTGGGGGAGCTTGAAGTTTGGCGGGATCGATTCCTGCATGATCGTTTGAGAGAAGGGAGGGTCAGTGCAAATATCCTTACCATAAGCGGAGGGAGCATGGCGGAGTTCTTCGATCCATCGGTTCATCTCTTGGAGTCTCTGATCTAGGAAATCCTCTCGACTTCGAGTCTCAAGGGTCCTCTGGTAGAACGGGGGCAGGGATCTTCCAGGGGTGGAGTCGTGGTCCGATTGAGGGCTCTCCATCCTCGAGTTCATTTTCTCAGGAAGGACGGGGCGGCTGGCCCAAGTGGCCCGCCCCGCCGTCGGATTCTGATGTTTTGGGGACACCCTTTTCAGGCGCACTGATGCCTGCGGCTGCTGCTGCTGCATAGCCTGCACAGCTTCTGTGAGGCCTCTGACCTGCTGCGCTAGTAGATCAAACTGCTTCGCACCGACCGCCATCACTGGAGGAGGAGGAGGAGGTTGAGAAACAGGAGGGGAGGTCGGAGCCTGAGATCTGGCCGTGGAGGCCGTGGATCATCGCGTGGATGCCTTTCGGGGAGGCATCGAGTAAGGACCAAGTGGAGAAAGGAGGAGTGGGTGCCGGAGAAGATGATCGGAGGCGGCTCCATTGAGCGCTCCTTTAAGAACAAGGATGTTGCAAAGACACAGGGCCCTTCCTCTAGCGCCAATCATGTTGGTGCAAAAATCTGCTTGCACCGGAGAAGCTGGAGTCGAGGGAGTTGCGGTCGCCGTCGGGACCTGCAAAAGAAGTCTAAACTGGAGGTGGGATTGCTCCGGCAAGACCCTCCGATGCTCAAGTCAGTTCTCTGCCTCAACAAGAATGGAGTGCTCGAACGGAAATTTTAGCAGAGTTTTTAGGTAAAAATGAGAGCTTATAGGATAACGTATTTGGGGTCCCCCTTTTTATAGGCGGAGGGCTCAACAGACTGATAGCGACGTTCAAAACCGTCTGGTAATGGGCCACCCATAGTCAGGAGGAATTTGTTGTGAGGAGTAGTGGAGTGGACCCGTGGCCCTCATCGTAGCGTGCCACGTGGAGTCTGCCGCAGGAAGTGGAGCGGCATCCGTTGTCGCGACTTGCCAGAGGATGGAAGAATCGCGCAGTATCCGTTACAGAATGTGGAGCAGGATCGTGGGCATCATAGTGGTCTGCCAGGGAATAATGGGGCCGTGTGGGATCCGTCGCAGGGGGTGGAGCAGAGTCGTGGCTGTCATAGCGATCTGTCAAGGAATGGAGCTGCGCGGAATCCATCGCAGAAAGTGGAGCAGGATCGTGGTGGTTGTTGTGTCACGCTAGGGAGTGCAGATCCGTCGGCTGAGGTATGACAGCGGTCGGAGTCGGTGATGAGCCCGGCTCCCGTAGGAGTCCGGATGGAGTCCTCTTGTAGTTAAAGTTAGGTGCAAAGTCTGGCTCCCATAGGAGTCTGGATGGAGCTTACCGGCAGTTGAAGTTGGCGACGGAGCCCGGCTCCCGTAGGAGTCCGGGCGGAGTCCTCCTCGCGGTTGAAGTCGTGGGTGGAGCCCGGCTCCCGTAGGAGTCCGGGCGGAGTCTCTCTTGGAGTTGTGGACGGAGCCCGGCTCCCGTAGGAGTCTGGGCGGGGTCCCTCTTGGAGTTGTGGATGGAGCCCGGCTCCCGTAGGAGTCCGGGCGGGGTCCTCCTGCAATTAAAGTCAGGTATGAAGTCTGGCTCTTGTAGGAGTCCGGACGGAGCTTACCAGCAGTTGCAGTTGGCGACGGAGCCCGACTCCCGTAGGAGTCCGGGCGGAGTCCTCCTTGCGGTTGAAGTCGTGGGTGGAGCCCAGCTTCCGTAGGAGTCCGGGCGAAGTCCCCCTTGGAGTTGTGGACGGAGCCCGGCTCCCGTAGGAGTCCGGGCGGAGTCCTCCTACAATTAAAGTCAGGTGCGAAGTCTGGCTCCCGTAGGATTTCGGACGGAGCTTACCGACAGTTGAAGTTGGCGACGGAGCCCGGCTCCCGTAGGAGTCCGGGCGGAGTCCTCCTTGCGGTTGAAGTCGTGGGTGGAGCCCGGCTCCCGTAGGAGTCCGGACGGAGTCTCTTTTGGAGTTGTGGATGGGGCCCGACTCCCGTAGGAGTCCGGACGGAGTTCTCCTGCAATTAAAGTCAGGTGCGAAGTCTGGCTCCCGTAGGAGTCCGGACGGGGCTTACCGGCAGTTGAAGTTGGCGACGGAGCTCGGCTCCCGTAGGAGTCCGGACGGAGTCCTTGCGGTTGAAGTCGTGGGCGGAGCCCGGCTCCTGTAGGAGTTCGGGCGAAGTACCCCTTGGAGTTGTGGACGGAGCCCGGCTCCCATAGGAGTCCGGGCGGAGTCCTCCTGCAATTAGAGTCAGGTGCGAAGTCCGGCTCCCGTAGGAGTCCGGACGGAGCTTACCGGCAGTTGAAGTTGGCGACGGAGCCCGGCTCCCGTAGGAGTCCGGGCGGAGTCCTCCTTACGGTTGAAGTCGTGCGCGGAGCCCAGCTCCCGTAGGAGTCCGGACGAAGTCCCCCTTGGAGTTGTGGACGGAGCCCGGCTCCCGTAGGAGTCCGGGCGGAGTCCTCCTGCAATTAAAGTCAGGTGCGAAGTCCGGCTCCTGTAGGAGTCCGGACGGAGCTTACCGACAGTTGCAGTTGGCGACAGAGCCTGGCTCCCGTAGGAGTCCAGGCGGAGTCCTCCTTACGGTTGAAGTCGTGGGCGGTGCCTGGCTCCCGTAGGAGTCCGGGCGAAGTCCCCCTTGGAGTTGTGGATGGAGTCCGGCTCCCGTAGGAGTCCGGGCGGAGTCCTCCTGCAATTAAAGTCTGGTGCGAAGTCCGGCTCCCGTAGGAGTTCGGACGGAGCTTACCGGCAGTTGCAGTTGGCGACGGAGCCCGGCTCCCGTAGGAGTCCGGGCGGACTCCTCCTTGCGGTTGAAGTCGTGGGTGGAGCCCGGCTCCCGTAGGAGTCCGGATGAAGTCCCCCTTGGAGTTGTGGATGGAGCCCGGCTCCCGTAGGAGTCTGGGCAGAGTCCTCCTGCAATTAAAGTCAGGTGCAAAGTCCAGCTCCCGTAGGAGTCCGGACGGAGCTTACCGGTAGTTGCAGTTGGCGACGGAGCCCGGCTCCCATAAGAGTCCGGGCGGAGTCCTCCTTGCGGTTGAAGTCGTGGGCGGAGCCTGGCTCCCGTAGGAGTCCGGGCGAAGTCCCCTTTGGAGTCGTGGATGGAGCCCGCAAGGGTCAATCCCGTTGAGAACTTCGACCGTGGGTATTTTATACCCAACAGTCACGTTCTATGATGATGTACCCTTATATCTCACCATATCTCACCTGTACGCTATATCAGTGTCTCTATACTCCTTGATTAAGAGGACAACCAACCCATATGGCCTACAGCGATCTATGCTCGATAGAAGCTGTCGTCCTTATAAACAGTCTATCATTTGGTCATGAATAGTTTTAAGAACTAATCGATAAATCTTCTCTTTATCAAACCTAAATAGTCTTAAGGACTTCATTACAACAATAGAGTTCATTAGAAGATGAAAACTTATGATGAAAATATCAAAAATATATTTTATGTATTAACAAATTAATTACAATACAAGATTGCTCAACCATCAACAGGTTGATGATTGACTTTTGAGACATATTTCTCAACAACTCCCACTTGTCCTAAAGCCACTCGACACAGTATCTAATACCCATCTTCGACTTGTGGTTGTCGAACTTCTTTATCGTCAGGGCTTTAGTGAAGGGGTCGGCCAAGTTCTCTTTTCCGTCGATCTTCTGAAGGTTGACATCACCTCAATCCATGATCACTCAGATCAGGTAGAAGTGATGCAAAATATGCTTCATCCATTGGTGTGCTTTGGGTTCCTTCGCTTGAGCAATGGCATCAGTGCTGTCGTAGTAGAGCAAGATCGGACCATCGAGGGAGGGTGCTACTTCGAGCTCGGTGATAAATTTTCTCAGCCATACAGCTTCTTTCGCAGCATCCGATGCTGCGATGTACTTTGCCTCACAAACAGAGTCTACCACAGTATGTTGTTTGGAACTCTTTCAGCAGATAGCTCCACCATTCAGAGTAAAGATATAACCTGACATGCTTCTGCTATCATCATGATCAGATTGAAAGCTGGAGTCTGTGAACCCAACAAGTTTCAGATCTGACTCGTCATAAACCAACCATTGGTCCTTAGTATTTCTCAAATACTTAAGGATGGTTTTAATCATTTTTCAGTGATTTTCTCCAGGATCAGATTGGTATCTACTCACTACTCTTAGTGAGTATGCTACATCTGGCCTTGTACATGTCATGGCGTACATGATAGATCCCACGGTTGAAGCATATGGGACTCTACTCATACATTCTCTCTCTTTAGGAGTTGTCGGACAATCCTTCTTAGAGAGAGAAATTTCATGGCCTATCGGTAGATAGTCCTTCTTGGAATTCTCCATGCTGAACCTCTTCAGCACAGTGTCTATGTACGTGGACTGGGATATAGGATCTATTCCTATAGATCTTCATCCCTAGGATGTAGGATGCTTCACCCAAGTTCTTCATGGAGAACTGTAATGACAACCAAACATTTATTTCCTGTAGTGCGGGGATGTCATTCCCGATTAAGAGAATGTCATCCACATACAAGACAAGGAATATCACAACTGTACCATTTGCTCATTTATAGATGTAGGGCTCTTCTTTGTTCTTAATGAAGCCATACGTTTTGATCATCTTATCAAAATACATGTTCCAACTCCGAGAAGCTTGCTTCAATCCATAAGTGGATCTCTGAAGCTTGCACACCTTAGACTTATCTGTAGATGTAAACCCCTCAGGTTGTATCATATACACCTCTTCGGTCAGCTCTCCATTCAGAAAAGCTGTCTTTGAAGGAACCAGATCTAGGGTTTCAGGGTTAGATCTTAAAAAAGTGGGTTAGATCTTGAAACTTTTTCAAGATCATACAGCGGAAGACTAAAATAAATCAAAATTTATTTTTTAAGATCAAAAAATCCCTAGATCTAAGATTCTATTACATGATTATTACATGGCATTAAATCAAAAATTAAAATATATAAATATAGCATGAACTACATGTTGATCATATCAACATGTTTCTATACTACATCTAATGTATGTATTAAACAATAGATCAGATCTATTACCTTGCAAGTTAGACGTTCTAACCTTATTGATCTGGGCTTGAGGATGATGTTGCAAGCCACACACGCGTCCGGCCTCTAGGAGTCGTCCACACGAGCTCACGAATCTCGATCAGAAGTCCTGCTTCAGGAAATCAGCACAGTATGCTAGTACTGCGCTGATCCTTCTTTGATGGTTGATCAGGTGCCTCCTTCTTCTTGATTTGGACTCTTCTAAAGATGAAAAGTAGAAGGAGGAGTTTCAGATCTGAGACACTCTCAGGAAACTCAAGATGGAGGGAGGAAAGATATGAAAACAAAAACCCAAGAAGAAGACCCTCTTCTTCTTCACGTTTTTCTCTCTAAATGCCCTAACTTGCATCTTTTATATCTCCACTACCCAAAAGTATTTCTCTTTGATTTTTGGACGGTAGAAAGGTCTCTCAAATATCTATCTCCTCCTAAAATTTTATGAAGAAACTCATCTTATATAGAGAGATATGATAGAGTCCTTGTCTAGGTCAAACACCTAGTCAAGGCTTATCCAAACATGGCAAGTTAAGGGACGCCCAACTCTTGAGCATCTCCTCCATATTTTCGTGAATGGATCACCAGCAAAGGAGTCACAATGTAAACCCTAAAGGCCACAAAAATTCTAAAAAAAATTTGGATAAATTCGGTGCAAAATTGAAAGAGTTTTGGATTTCTAAAACTCTATCTCATAGAATTCAAAATCCAAACTTATTCCTTTTAGATTTGATCCAAACCACCATCCATGTAAGAAAGAAGAGAAGAGACCTTTTGTGAACGTGAGAGAGATCTGGGAGAGGGCTTTTGTCACACAAAATAAGTGGAGATTGGCGTTGAATTAAGAGAGAGGGCGTGGAGAAGGTTTATGCGGTGCAAGGTGGAATCCTAGTCCTACTAGGATTCTGTCTCATGACTTGTTTTAATTTGGTTTCCCAAACCAAATCAAATCAAAATTAGATCAAACCAATTAAAATAGGTCTTAACCCAATTAAGAACCTAATTTAATCAGATTAAATTAGATTTAAACCTGATTTAATTTTCTAATCAAATTAGAAATTAGATTGACCCAAGTCCTAGTTGAACTAGGACTAGTCTTTCCTTGCACTTGGCTTATCCAATAAACCAATTGGACTTGATCCAATCAAGCCCAAACTAAATCTAATTAAATCATATTTAATTAGACTTAATCTCAGCCCATTGGCTTAATCAAATTAAGTCAATTAGCAATCAAATTGCTAATCGATCCTCCTGCAACACTTGCACTGGGTTAAATGTCAATCGTATTGATCATTTAACCCTAGAACGATTCTTAATCGTTGATCAACCATCTGATCGAATCATGAACTCTAATGTGTGTGACCTCATAGGTTCGAACCTAAGCTGGTAGCATAGGAACAAATTTCTATACCAATCGAAGTGACCATCTAGCAATGGTACCCGACGACCGGATAGATCGAATGTGTAGAACAACATCCTTAGAACCCATGCGGATATAGTTTTCATATAATTCATCCCCTTGACCAAAATGATCATAGGACACCCCAGAGTTTAACTGTCAACTCTGATCAGGTTGTCCACATTGTATTTCAAAATATCAAATCCATCTAATGGATTACCCTGGCCAAGATTTTGCTAAATTGAAATACAGTGACTCATTCTTCTCCAACTCTTGGAGTGGTCAATCCCATTTCGATCACACTCTGACTTCGCAAGTACTTGACTGCGCCCAGAAGCCTTCCGTCCCTGAATTAGAAATTCAGTTAGTCCAGTACCAAAGCACAGTGAGTGGCTTGCAAGTCACTGAGGCGATCTCAAGTCTAAGGGACACTTATACCTATATCCCATCAGAGACATTCTCGACAGCATAATGCTCTGGAGTTGGTCACGTTCAATGATGATGTACCCTTACATCTCACCTGTATGCCATACCAGTGTCTCCACACTCCTTGGTTAAGAGGACAACCAACCCATATGGCCTACAGCGACCTATGCTCAATAGAAGCTGTTGTCCTTATTAACAGCCTATCATTTGGTCGTGAACTGTTTTAAGGACTAATCGATAAATCCTCTCTTTATCGAATCTAAATAGTCCTAAGGACTTCATCATAACAACGGAGTTCATTAGAAGATGAAAGCTTATGATGAAGATGCCAAATATATTTTATTTATTAACAAATCAATTACAATACTTGGTTGCTTAACCGTCAACAGCTTGACGATTGGCTTTTTGGGATACATTTTCCAACAACTCCCACTTGTCCTAAAGCCACTCGGCACAGTATCTAATATCCATCTTCGACTTGTGGTTGTCGAACTCCTTTATTGCCAGGGCTCTAGTGAAGGGGTCGGCTAGGTTCTCCTTTCAGTCGATCTTCTGAAGGTCGACGTCACCTCGATCCACGATCTCTCGGACCAGGTGGAAGCGGTGCAAGATGTGCTTCGTCCGCTGATGTGCTTTGGGTTCCTTCACCTGAGCTATGGTACCAGTGCTATCGCAGTAGAGCAGGACTGGACCATCGAAGGAGGATGCTACTCCGAGCTCGTTGATGAATTTTCTCAGCCACACAGCTTCCTTCACGGCATCTGATGCTGCAATATACTCCGCTTCACAAACAGAGTCTGCCACAGTATGCTGCTTGGAACTCTTCCAGCAGATGGCTCCACCATTCAGAGTAAAGATATAACCCAACACGCTCCTGCTGTCATCATGGTCAGATTGGAAGCTGGAGTCTGTGAACCCCACAAGTTTCAGATCTGACTCGCCATAAACCAACCATTGGTCCTTAGTATTTCTCAAATACTTAAGGATGGCTTTAAACACTTTCCAGTGATTCTCTCCAGGATCAGATTGGTATCTACTCACTACTCCTAGTGAGTATGCCACATCTGGTCTTGTACATGTCATGGCGTACATGATAGATCCCACGACTGAAGCATATGGGACTCTACTCATACGCTCTCTCTCTTCAGGAGTTGTCGGACAATCCTTCTTAGAGAGAGAAATTCCATGGCCTATCGGTAGATAGCCCTTCTTGGAATTCTCCATGCTGAACCTCTTCAGCACGGTGTCTATGTACATGGACTGGGATAACCCAAGCATTCTTTTAGATCTATCCCTATAGATCTTCATCCCTAGGATGTAGGATGCTTCACCCAAGTCCTTCATGGAGAACTGTGATGACAACCAAACTTTTATTCCCTGTAGTGCGGGGATGTCATTCTCGATTAAGAGAATGTCATCCACGTACAAGACAAGGAATATCACAACTGGACCATTTGCCCATTTATAGATGCAGGGCTCTTCTTCATTCTCAATGAAGCCATACGTTTTGATCACCTTATCAAAATGCATGTTCCAACTCCGAGAAGGTTGCTTCAATCCATAAATGGATCTCTGAAGCTTGCACACCTTGGACTCATCTGTGGATGTAAACCCCTCAGGTTGTATCATATACACCTCTTCAGTCAGCTCTCCATTCAGGAAAGCTATCTTTACATCCATCTGCCAGATCTCATAATCCAGATGGGCAGCTATTGCAAGCATTATCCGAATAGATTTGAGCATTGCCACAGGGGAAAACATCTCATCATAGTCAGTACCATAATGTTGACGATACCCCTTGGCAACCAGACGGGCTTTATAGGTCTCCACCTTTCCGTCTGCACCCCTCTTCCTTTTGAAGACCCATTTACACCCAATGGGTTTAACCCCTTCAGGTGGGTCAACCAATGTCCATACATCGTTGACCTTCATGGACTCCATTTCAGATTTCATGGCTTCAAGCCATTTCTCAGAATCAGGTCTCTGCATAGCATCCATATAGGTGATCGGATCCTCATTATTCTCATCAAGTTCGATGGGATCACCGTCCCGGACCAAGAAATCGTAGTATCTGTCCGGCTGACGCGGTACTCTACCGGATCGCCTTAATGGTGCAGGTACATTGGGCTCCGGATCTGATCTAATCATATCCGACTCAGGTTCAGCTATTGGTGTCGGTCCTTCTACCTGTTGAACTTCATCAAGTTCAATCTTAGAGGCAACGGTTCCTTCACCAAGGAACTCCTTTTCTAAAAAGATTGCCTTAAGGCCGACGAACACCTTTTGTTCATCAGCATGGTAGAAAAAATATCCTTTTGTCTCTTTGGGGTACCCTGTGAATGAGCATTTGTCAGACCTAGGTCCAAATTTATCTGTGACTAATCGTTTGACATAGGTCGGGCACCCCCAGACCCTAAGGTGTGAAAGTGCTGGCTTACGTCCCGTCCATATCTCATATGGAGTCTTAATTACAGACTTACTTGGAATCCTATTTAACAGATAACAGGCCGATTCGAGTGCATATCCCCAGAAGGATATCGGCAAGCTAACAAAACCCATCATGGATCGGACCATGTCTAACAGAGTCTGATTCCTCCTTTCAGACACACCATTATGCTGTGGTATTTCTGGAGGAGTCCATTGGGAGAGAATCCCATTCTCTCCTAGATATGTGAGAAACTCACTAGAAAGGTATTCTCCTCCTCGATCAGATCGAAGAGTTTTAATACTCTTCCCAGTTTATTTTTCTACTTCACTTCAGAATCGTTTGAATATTTTAAATGAATCCGACTTATGTTTCATCAGATAGACATATCCATATCGGGATAGGTCATCCGTGAAAGTTATGAAGTAGAAATATCCACCTCTAGCACTGGTGCTCATGGGCCCACATACATCAGTATGTACTAGGCTCAAGAGCTCAGTAGCTCTCTCACCTTTTCCAGTAAAAGGTGACTTGGTCATTTTACCAAGAAGACAGGACTCACAGGTTGGAAGTGATACACAATCACTAACTTCGAGGATTCCCTCTTGAGTCAACCTGTTTATTCTGTTCTTGTTTATATGACCTAGCCTACAGTGCCATAAGTAGATATCTGACACACTATCTAATCTAGGGTGCTTGCCAGTAGAATAGACTCTTATCAGGCTTGACCTTTTTGGTCTGGCTCTGCACTGATGTCCTAGCCTGAACTTGCACCTTCTTTACTTTCTTCTTCTTGTTCTTCTTTCCTTTCTTAAAAGGTCGAGAACCAGAAGATGAACCTCCCACTAAATTCACCGACTCCTTGTGAAGTTGGTGATCCTTCTCAAAGTTCTAAAGCAACCCCAGTAACCCGTGGTAGTTCTCTTCAGGCTTTGTCATTCTATAATGAGTGAGGAATGGGAGATAAGACTTGGGCAGCGAGTTCAGTATTGCATCTTTCCCAAGCTGCTCATGCAAGGGAAAGCCGAGCTTGCTCAATCGTTCCATCAGCTCGATCATGTACAATACATGATCGGTGACAGAGGCACCATCCCGCATTTTGGCATTGAAGATGGCACAACTAGTCTTGTGCCTCTCCACGTCATCGGGTGTGCCAAAGGCATCCTCCAACACTTGAAGCTTGTCCTTTGGCAGAGCCATCTCAAATCTGCGATTGAACTCATCGCTCATAATAGCCAGCATGATACAGCGCACCGTGGTCCGATCACTGAGCCACTTCTGGTAAGTATCTCTGATTGTTCCACGTGCATTGACAGCTGGCTCCTCAGGTGCAGGATCTATTATTACATATAGGATCCGTTCATGCTCCAGGACTATCTTCAACTTTCGGTACCAGCTACCGAAGTTGGGTCCCACCAACTTATCATTGTCCAACAATGATCGGAGCGATAGGGAAGTGGCCATATTTGCACAAAGGAGAACCATAGCCTAACTAGTAATTGATTCATTAAACCTAAAGATTTGGACTTTAATCAAAAGGTTTCTCCCACTATTTTATTCGAATTGGTAGCCTCTACCTCCAATTCGAGGAATTACCCTAATTCCTTAGCGGGTACTAGAATTCACTTAGACTGCACATAAGCCCAACTTTGGTTGGCCAACCCATGTACATCTAAGGGTAGGTTCATAACCAATTGTTTCTCTAAATAATTTCTAGTAATTTTAATTTTGCCACAGAAACCTAATCAGTAGGCTTTGGCCTCCACTATAAGGATCCAGTTAGGTCCAACCATTAACATGATCATACTTGGTGTATCTAACCAACGAATGATTAAGCCCAACTTTGGTTGGCTCACCTAACCACCATTAGAGAGACACTTCCAAGTCGTCATATGATGAGTGATAATTCCATTAGTCAACAAGCACCAGGCCTTTGGGTCTGCAATGATTATTGAGTTAATGGACTCATTATCAAACACCTTAATGGGAGGCTATGACTCATTTATCTCCATAACTTTATCATTTTAAGGACCTAATAATTTTAGAAGATTTAAATAATATAGAGGATGAGGTCAGATGAACCAGCTTATCATGATCCTCCCACTGGCTTCACCAAGTCAGCTTAAGGGAGACCAGGGCTGGTCTAGGAGCACCTAAATCAGTCACACTGATTTACCTAGCTGACATGGGTCAGCTCGAATAGTCAAGTGATCCGATCAAAACATAATTTCACCAAGAGGTCAGGTAAGTTCGATCAGTGGGAGGGTCTGCCAAAGCTTGCCTTAGACACCATCAGAAATGGCCAGGTAAGCGGGCTCCCAATTAAAAACCACCGGTCTAGTTTACCTTAGACACCAACTGGTTTAATTAGTTTCGATTAGATCAACCTAACAGTTCATGCTAGACCGCTTAGCCAAGAATCAAGTCCATTTGGTTCTCGTTAAAGACATGGACTTGACCAACTACAACTATTGTAATTGATCTAGAGAATCCTTGACCTAATCTAAGACAATAATTGATTAGATTTAGTCAATTCTCTAATTAAGTCCATCTTTAATCTAACCATAGGTCTAACCCAATTAATGGACCTAATTCCCACTAACCCATTAACCCAATGTGTTATGATTTGTGTCTTAGGTTCTTCAATTCACAATCCTAGAACCTAATCAAACAACTTCTTAATTCTTAATTAAGTTTTGGGCTGAGGGTTGGGTTCGGCTTTTCAAAAAATAATTTTCATATTTGTAAAATAATTTTACAATATGATTCTACCAACCATATTGCATGTTTGATTCATAATCAAGATGCAAGTGAAATAAACATGAAACTACTTTAGATCTAATCTAAACAGGTTCATGTAATTGAAACAATTTCAACTTTAAATAATTTCTTTGCATAAAAATTATTAACAAAGAGATTTTATTTCAGATTTAAACATCTTTTAAATCTAATAAATCATAAATTTAATCTAGATCATATCTAACAAATTTATGATTAAAGATAGATCTACACAAACTAGGACAACCTTTGCACTGTAAGGGGTAAACCTTACAGCAGGACAACCTTGCAGTTTGTGATTGATCTAAAATTTTAATTTCAGATTTAATAATTAGATTATAAATTAGATCTAATCTAAAAAATAATCTAAGCATGTATAAATAATCATGTAATAAAGAACCTAGGCTCTGATACCAATTGAAGGAACCAGATCTAGGGTTTCAGGGTTAGATCTTGAAAAAGAGGGTTAGATCTTGAAACTTTTTCAAGATCATACAGCGAAAGACTAAAATAAATCAAAATTTATTTTCTAAGATCAAAAAATCCTTAGATCTAAGATCCTATTACATGATTATTACATGGCATTAAATCAAAAATTAAAATATATAAATATAGCATGAACTACATGTTGATCATATCAACATGTTTCTATACTACATCTAATGTATGTATTAAACAATAGATCAGATCTATTACCTTGCAAGTTAGACATTCTAACCTTGTTGATCTGGGCTTGAGGATGATGTTGCAAGCCGCACACGCGTCCGGCCTCTAGGAGTCATCCACACGAGCCCACGAATCTCGATCAGAAGTCCTGCTTCAGGAAATCAGCACAGTATGCTAGTACTGCGCTGATCCTTCTTTGATGGTTGATCAGGTGCCTCCTTCTTCTTGATTTGGACTCTTCCAAAGATGGAAAGTAGAAGGAGGAGTTTCAGATCTGAGACACTCTCAGGAAACTCAAGATGGAGGGAGGAAAGATATGAAAACAAAAACCCAAGAAGAAGACCCTCTTTTTCTTCACGTTTTTCTCTCTAAACGCCCTAACTTGCGTCTTTTATATCTCCATGACCCAAAGGTATTTCTCTCTAATTTTTGGATGAAAGAAAGGTCTCTCAAATATCTATCTCCTCCTAAAATTTAATGAAGAAGCTTGTCTTATATAGAGAGATATGATAGAGTCCTTGTCTAGGTCAAACACCTACTCAAGGCTTATCCAAACATGGCAAGTTAAGGGATGCCCAACTCTTGAGCATCTCCTCCATATTTTCATGAATGGATCACCAGCAAAGGGTTCACAATGTAAACCCTAAAGGCCACGAAAATTTCAAAAAAAATTTGGATAAATTCGGTGCAAAATTGAAAGAGTTTTGGATTTCTAAAACTCTATCTCATAGAATTCAAAATCCAAACTTATTCCTTTTAGATTTGATCCAAACCACCTTCCATGTAAGAAAGAAGAGAAGAGACCTTTTGTGAACATGAGAGAGATCTGGGAGAGGGCTTTTGTCACACAAAATAAGTGGAGATTGGAGTTGAATTAAGAGAGAGGGCATGGAGAAGGCTTATGCGGCGCAAGGTGGAATCCTAGTCCTACTAGGATTCTGTCTCATGACTTGTTTTAATTTGGTTTCCCAAATCAAATCAAATCAAAATTAGATCAACCCAATTAAAATAGATCTTAATCCAATTAAAAACCTAATTTAATCAGATTAAATTAGATTTAAATCTGATTTAATTTTCTAATCAAATTAGAAATTAGATTGACCCAAGTTTTAGTTGAACTAGGACTAGTCTTTCCTTGCACTTGGCTTATCCAATAAACCAATTAGACTTGATCCAATCAAGCCCAAACTAAATATAATTAAATTATATTTAATTAGACTTAATCTCAGCCCATTGGCTTAATCAAATTAAGCCAATTAGCAATCAAATTGCTAATCGATCCTCCTGCAACACTTGCACTGGGTTAAATGTCAATCGTATTGATCATTTAACCCTAGAACGATTCTTAATCGTTGATCAACCATCTGATCGGATCATGAACTCTAATGTGTGTGACCTCATAGGTCTGAACCTAAGCCGGTAGCATAGGAACAAATTTTTATACCAATCGAAGTGACCATCTAGCAATGATACCCGACGATCGGATAGGTCGAATGTGTAGAACAACATCCTTAGAACCCATGCGGATATAGTTTTCATATAATTCATCCCCTTGATCAAAATGATCATAGGACACCCCAGAGTTTAACTGTCAACTCTGATCAGGTTGTCCACATTGTATTTCAAAATATCAAATCCATCTAATGGATTACCCTGGCCAAGGTTTTGCTAAATTGAAATACAGCGACTCATTCTTCTCCAACTCTTGGAGTGGTCAATCCCATCTCGATCACACTCTGACTTCGCAAGTACTTGACTGTGCCCAGAAGCCTTCCATCCCTGAATTAGAAATTCAGTTAGTCCAGTACCAAAGCACAGTGAGTTGCTTGCAAGTCACTGAGACGATCTCAAGTCTAAGGGACACTTATACCTATATCCCATCAGAGACATTCTCGACAGCAGAATGCTCTGGAGTTGGTCACGTTCAATGATGATGTACCCTTACATCTCACCTGTATGCCATACCAGTGTCTCCACACTCCTTGGTTAAGAGGACAACCAACCCATATGGCCTACAGCGACCTATGCTCGATAGAAGCTGTTGTCCTTATTAACAGCCTATCATTTGGTCGTGAACTGTTTTAAGGACTAATCGATAAATCCTCTCTTTATCGAATCTAAATAGTCCTAAGGACTTCATCATAACAACGGAGTTCATTAGAAGATGAAAGCTTATGATGAAGATGCCGAATATATTTTATTTATTAACAAATCAATTACAATACTTGGTTGCTCAACCGTCAACAGCTTGATGATTGACTTTTTGGGACACATTTCCCAACAGTCTTTACATCCATCTGCCAGATCTCATAATCCAGATGGGCAGCTATTGCAAGCATTATCCAAATGAATTTGAGCATTGTCACAGGGGAGAACATCTCGTTATAGTTAATACCATAATGTTGATGATATCCCTTGGCAACCAGACGGACTTTATAGGTCTCCACCTTTCCGTCTGTGCCCCTCTTCCTTTTGAAGATCCATTTACACCCAATGGGTTTAATCCCTTCAGGTGGGTCAACTAATGTCCATACATCGTTGACCTTCATGGACTCCATTTCAGATTTCATGGCTTCAAGCCATTTTTTAAAATCTGATCTCTGCATTGCATACATATAGGTGATCGGATCCTCATCATTCTCATCGAGTTTGATGGGATCACCATCCTGAATCAAGAAATCATAGTATATGTCCGATTGACATGGTACTCTACCGGATCGTCTTAATGGTGCCGGTACATTGGGCTCCGGATCTGATCTAATCAAATTCGACTCAGGTTCAGCTATTGGTATCGGTCCTTCTATCGTTGAACTTCATCAAGTTCAACCTTAGAGGCAACGGTTCCTTCACTAAGAAACTCCTTTTCTAAAAAAGTTGCCTTAAGACTGACGAATACCTTTTGTTCATCAGCATGGTAGAAAAATATCTTTTAGTCTCTTTGAGGTACCCTATGAATGTACATTTGTCAGACCTAGGTCCAAGTTTATCTGTAACTAAACGTTTGACATAGGCCGGGCACCTCCAGACCCTAAGGTGTGAAAGTGCTGGCTTACGTCCTGTCTATATCTCATATGGAGTCTTAATTACAGACTTACTTGAAACCCTATTTAATAAATAACAGGCCGATTCATGTGTATATCCCCAGAAGGATATCGGCAAGCTGGCAAAACCCATCATGGATCGGACCATGTCTAACAGAGTCCAATTTCTCCTTTCAGACACACTATTATGCTGTGGTATTTTTGGAGGAGTCCATTGAGAGAGAATCTCATTCTCTCCTAGATATGTGAGAAACTCACCAGAAAGGTATTTTTTTGCTCGATTAGACCGAAGAGTTTTAATACTCTTCTCAGTTTATTTTTTTACTTCACTTTAGAATCGTTTGAACATTTCAAATGAATCTGACTTATGTTTCATCAGATAGACATATCCATATCTGGATAGATCATCCGTGAAAGTGATGAAGTAGAAATATCTACCTCTAGCACTTGTGCTCATGGGCCCGCATACATCAGTATGTACTAGGCCCAAGAGCTCAGTAGCTCTCTCACCTTTTTCAGTAAAAGGTGACTTGGTCATTTTACCAAGAAGACATGACTCACAGGTTGGAAGTGATTCATAATCACTAACTTCGAGGATCTCCTCTTGAGTCAATCTGTTTATTCTGTACTTGTTTATATGACCTAGCCTACAGAGCCATAAGTAGATATCTGATACACTATCTAATCTAGGGTGCTTGCCAATAGAATAGACTACATTAACAGGTTGTGATAATATATACACATCATTGTTCAAATATCCATAAAAAATAGTAACACCATTCATAATGATATTACAAACTTGTTTCTTTATTGAAATTTCATAATCATTTTTAGCCACAAGGCTTGCAGAAGTAACATTTAAAAAGAAACTGAGACAGAAATGACAATCATTAAGAACAACGATATGGGACTCAAATACAAGTTTCAAGATTCCTAATCTAGAACTGGAACTGGTCTTCTATCTCCAATATTCAGGAACCTCTCATTTTGCTCGAATCTCCTACTGACCTGCAACCCCTGCAACAAATTGCAAATATGGTAAGGGCTATCAGTACCAATACCCAGTTAGTTATATCACAAATAGAGAAATCGTAAGAAGTTATCATATAAATACCTTGCCCAGCAACATCTTGCTTCTTTCTCTACCTGTTTGGATCTAGGGAAGCAATGTACTGAGGACAGTTCCTCTTCTAGTACCCCCGCTTCTTGCAAAAGAAGCATTCAGTTTGACTCTTATGGGGCTTGATCTTTTTCGTCTGGCCCTGCACTGATGTCCTAGCCTGAACTTGCACCTTCTTCACTTTCTTCTTCTTATTCTTCTTCCCTTTCTTAAAGTGTCAAGAATCAGAAGACGAACCTCCCACTAAGTTCACCGACTCCTTTTGGAGTTGGTGATCCTTCTCAAAGTTCTGAAGCAACCTCAGTAACCCGTGGTAGTTTACTTCAGACTTTGTCATTCTATAATGAGTGAGGAATGGGAGATAAGACTTGGGCAGTGAGTTCAGTATTGCATCTTTCCCAAGCTGCTCATGCAAGGAAAAGCCGAGCTTGCTCAAATGCTCCATCAGCTCGATCATGTACAATACATGATTAGTGACAGAGGCACCATCCCGCATTCTGGCGTTGAAGATGGCACAACTGATCTTGTGCCTCTCCACGTCATCGGGTGTGCCAAAGACATCCTCCAACACTTGAAGCATGTCCTTTGGTTGAGCCGTCTCAAATCTGTGACTGAACTCGTTGCTCATGGCAGCCAGCATGATGCAGCGCACTGTGGTTCGATCACTGAGCCACTTCTGGTAAGTATCTCTGACTGTTCCACGTGCATTGACAGCTGGCTCCTCAGGTACAGGATCCATTATCACATATAAGATCCGTTCATGCTCCAGGACTATCTTCAACTTTCGGTACCAGCTATCGAAGTTGGATCCCACCAAATTTTCATTGTCCAACAATGATCGAAACGATAGGAAAGTGGCCATATCTGCATAAAGATAAACCATAACCTAATTAGTAATTGATTCATTAAACCTAAAGATTTAGACTTTAATCAAAAGATTTCTCTCACTATTTTATTCGAATTGGTAGCCTTTACCTCCAATTCGAGGAATTACCGTAATTCCTTAGTGGATACTAGAATCCACTTAGACTGCACACAAGCCCAACTTTGGTTGGCCAACCCATGTACATCTAAGGGTAGGTTCATAACCAATTATTTCTCTAAATAATTTTTAGTAATTTTAATTTTGCCCCCATCCCTAATCAGTAGGCTTTAGCCTCCACTGAAAAGGTCTGGTTAGGTCCAACCATTAACATGACTATACTTGGCCCATCTAGCCAATGAATGATTAGGCCCAACTTTGGTTGGTTAACCTAACCACCATTTAGAAAGATACAGTCAAGAAATCATATTATGAATGACAATTCCATCAGCCGATAAGCACCAGGCCTTTGGGCCTCCAATGATTATCCAACTGATGGACCCATTATCATCCACTTAATGGGGGGCTATGATTTAGTTATCACCATAATTATTTCATTTTAAGGACCTAATAATTTTAAAAAATTTAATTGATTTAGAGAAAGAGGTCAGATGAACCAGCTTATCATGATCCTCCCATTGGCTTCATCAAGTCAGCTTAAGGGAGACCATTAAAAGGGCTGGTCTAAGAGTACCTAAATCAGTCACACTAATTTACCTAGCTAACATGGGTCAGCTCAAATAGTCAAGTGATTCGATCAAAATATAATTTCACCAAGAGGCCAGGTAAGTTCGATCGGTGGGAGGGTCTGCCAAAGCTTGCCTTAGACACCATAAAAAATGGTCAGGTAAGCGGGCTGCCAATTAAAAACCACTATTCTGGTTTACCTTAGACACCAACTGATTTAATTAGTTTTGATTAGATCAACCTAACAGTTCGTGCTAGACCGCTTAGCTAAGAATCAAGTCCATTTGGTTCTCATTAAAGATATGGACTTGACCAACTATAACTATTGTAATTGATCTAGAGAATCTTTGATCAAATCTAAGACAACAATTGATTAGATTTAGTCAATTCTCTAATTAAGTCCATCTTTAATCTAACTTTAGGTCTAACCCAATTAATAGACCTAATTCTCACTAATCCATTAACCCAATGTTTTATGGTTTGTGTCTTAGGTTCTTCAATTCACAATCCTAGAACCTAATCAAACAATTTCTTAATTTTCAATTAAGTTTTGTGTTGAGGGTTGGGGTTTGGCTTTTCAAAAATAATTTTTATATTTGTAAAATATTTTTATAACTTGGTTCTACCAACCAAGTTGCATGTTTGATTCATAATTAAAATGTAAGTGAAATAAGCATGAAACTACTTTAGATCTAATCTAAACAGGTTCATATAATTGAAACAATTTCAACTTTAAACGACATAAATTTCTCAGATATATATGATGGTTCTTTGCGCAGAAATTATTAACAAAGAGATTTTATTTTAGATTTAAATATTTTTTAAATCTAATAAATCATAAATTTAATCTAGATCATATCTAACCAATTTTTGATTAAAGATAGATTCACATGAACTAGGACAATCTTTGCACTATAAGGGGTAAACCTTACAGTAGGACAACCTATAGTTCGTGATTGATCTAAAAATTTTAATTTTAGATTTAACAATCAGATTATAAATTAGATCTAATCTATGAAATAATCTAAGCATGTTTAAATAATCATGTAATAAACAACCTAGGCTCTGATACCAATTGAAGGAACCAGATCTAGGGTTTCAGGGTTAGATCTTGAAACTTTTTCAAGATCAGACAGTGAAAGACTAAAATAAATCTAAATTTATCTTATAAAACTAGAGAATCTCTAGATCTAAGATTTTATTACATAATTATTACATGGTATTAAATCAAAAATTAAAATATAAAGAGCAAGAACTACATGTTGATCATATCAACATGTTTCTATACTATATCTAATGTATATAGAATATAATAGATCAGATTTATTACCTTGGAAGTTAGATGTTCTAACTTTACTGATCTGGGTTTGAGGATAATGTTGTGAGCCACACATGCATCCAACCTATAGGAGTCATCTACACGAACCCACGAATCTCGATCAGAAGTCCTGATCCAGAAAATCAGCACAGTATGCTAGTACTGTGCTGATCCTTCTTTGATGGTCGATCAGATGCCTCCTTCTTCTTGATTTGGACTCTTCCAAAGATGAAAAGTAGAAAAAGGAGTTTTAGATATGAGACACTCTCAGAAAATTCATAGATGGAAGAAGGAAAGAGGTGAACTCAGCAACCCTAGAAGAAGACCCTCTTCTTCTTCTCTTTGCTCTAACCCAGACACTTAGCTTTGTGTCTATTATATCTCCACACCCCAATACTCTTTCTCTCTAATTTTCATATGCTTTAAAGGTCTTTCAATTCTCTATAATTCATAAAAATTTTAAGAAAAAATTCATCTTAAATAATGAGATATGAAGAATCCTTGTCTAGGTCAAATACCTAGTCAAAAAAATCCAAACAGGGCAAGACAAGTGGTGCACAACTCTTGGGTGCCCCCTCCTTTTTTTGCCATGGACCACCAGCAAAGGGTGCACAATATGTGCCATAAAATTTATAAAAATCTCAAAAAAACTTTGGGTAAAATCAGTGCCATAAGGAAAGTATTTTGGTTTCTTAAAATTCTATCTCATAGAATTTGAAATCCAAACTAATTTCTACTTTGACTTGGTCCACAACCACATTCCATGTAAGAGAGAAAGAGTGAAAAGTTTTGGGCATGCATGAAGGCCTAAGAAAGAAGATTTTGTCACATAAAATAAGAGAGAGTGGACGTGGGGGGCTAAGGTGGCGCAAGGTAGAATCCTAGTCTTACTAGGATTCAATCTATGACTTGTTCAAATTTGGTTTCTCAAACCAAATCAAAACCAAATCAACCCAATTAAAATAGGTCTTAACCCAATTAAAAACTTAATTTAATTAGATTAAATTAGATTTAAATCTAATTTAATTTTTTAATCAAATTAGAAATTAGGTTGACCCATGTCCTAATTGAACTAGGATTAGTTTTTTTTGCACTTGGCTTATCCAATAAACTAATTGGACTTGATCCAATCAAGCCCAAACTATATCTAATTAAATCATATTCGATTATACTTAATCTCAGCCCATTAGCTTAATCAAATTAATCCAATTAGCAATCAAATTGCTAATCGATCTTTCTGCAACACTTGCACTAGGTTAAATATCAATCGTATTGATCGTTTAATCCTAGAACGATTCTTAATCGTTGATCAACCATCCGATCGAATTGTGAACTCTAATATGTGTGATCTCATAAGTATAAACCTAAGTCAATAGTACAGGAATAAATTTTTGTACCAATCGAAGGGACCATCTAGCAATGGTACCCAACGGTTGGATAGGTTGAATGTGTAGAACAACATCCTTAGAATCTATACGGATATAGTTTCCATATAATTCATTCTCTTGACCAAAATACTCATAGGATACCTCAGAGTTTAACTGTCAACTCTGATCAGGTTGACCACATTGTATTTCAAAATATCAAATCTATCTAATGGATTATCCTGATCAAGATTTTGCTAAATTAAAATACAGCGACTCATTCTTCTCCAACTCTTAGAGTGGTCAATCCCATCTTGATCACACTCTAATTTCATAAGTACTTGACTGTGTCTAGAAGTCTTCCGTCACTGAATTAGAAATTCAGTTAGTCCAGTACTAAAGCACAGTGAGTTGTTTGCAAGTCACTGAGGCGATCTCAGGTCTAAGGGACACTTATACCTATACCCATCAGAGACATTCTCGACAGCAGAATGCTCTGAAGTTGGTCACGTTCAATACGATGTATCCTTACATCTCACCTATATACCATACCAGTGTCTCCACACTCCTTGGTTAAGAGGACAACCAACCCATATGGCCTACAGCGATCTATGCTTCGATAGAAGCTGTGGTCCTTATAAACAGTCTATCATTTGGTCATGAACAGTTTTAAAGACTAATCAATAAATCTTCTCTTTATCGAATCTAAATAGTCCTAAGGACTTCATCACTACAACGGAGTTCATTAGAAGATGAAAACTTATGATGAAAATACCAAAAGTATATTTTATTTATTAACAAATCAATTACAATATAAGGTTGCTTAACCATCAACAGATTGACGATTGGCTTTTGGGACATATTTTCCAACAGATGAATGGTTGGAGAAGGTGGTGTTAGGTTCTCAACTCAATCTAGAGGGGGGTAAATAGATTGAGTCTAAATAAAAACTTAAACACTTTGACAATATTTAAAATAATGACATTAGAAATAATAAGAGAAGTAACAGAAAGAGAAAGAGGGACACAAGGATTTATCGTGGCTCAAAACTCAATAAGTTATTACATTCACTCCTAAGGGTTTAGCTTTGGATTTTCTTAGACTATGAAAGCAGTAAATTACACCAACATCAGTAAATTACAATAGCAGCAGCAACAATAAGTAACTTATGGAGATCCTAACTTAATGTTAGGAAATGTGTCCTAAAGTCAATCATTTGAATGATTGTATTTTTTTTATAAAATATATATGAATTATTTATTAATAAATAAATATTATTTTGATATCTTTCATCATAAAGTTATATCTTTCTTGTTAGACTCTTATGTTGTGATGAAATACTTAAAACTATAAAGTAATGAATAAAGAAGGATTTATCGAATAGTTCTTAAACATGTTCGCAACCAAATAATATATCATTAAAGGATGATGATGTTTATCAAGTGAAGATTATTATGTGCCATATAGGTTGGTTGTCCTCTTAACTAAGGAGTGTGGAGACCTGGTATGACATACAGGTGAGATATAGGAGTACATTATCACTGAACAAGTAACTCACCTGCTGAGTACTCTGTTGTCAAGAGTAGCTCATGAAGCATATGGAAATAAGTGTCTCTCAGATCTGAAATCACCATAGTGATCTGCAAGCAACTCCTATGCTTTGGTGCCATACTATCTGCATTTCTAATGCAGTAACAGAAAGCTACTGGATACAGTCAAGTACTTATGAAGTCTGTGTGTGGATTAAGATGGAATTGATTCCTCCAAATTATAGGAGTCAATGCATCACTATATTTTAATTTAATAAAATTTTGATCAGGATAATCCATGTGATGTATTTGAAAGGTTGGAATATAATATGGATGATTCTTTTAGGATTGATAGTTTAACTCTAGATCATCTTTGAGCATTCAGGATCAAAGGGATAAATTATGCGATAACTATATGCATAGATTTTTGAATATTATCTTATAAATATTCGACCTATCCAGATGTCAGAAATCATTGCTAGATGGTAACTTTGATTAGTACAGAAAATGATTCTTATGCTATCGACTTAGTATTCGAACCTATAGAGTCATACATAAAGTTAAGCAATGTAGGAAAGAATTGATCTAAATCTATATATTCAATTTGAAAGTACATGACTTGATTGAATATATAGACTAGTTTGATTGAAAATTAAGTCATGGGTCATACGAGATTAAATAGTTGACTATATCTAGCTAGCACTAGATATGAGGTTCAGATTCAATTTCAGAGATGAACAAGATTTGATCTATGATCCAAGGAGTCTATGAGAGAGTAGATTTAAATGATAAATAATTTTAGATTAGATTTGATTTGATTAAACTTAATTGAGTTAAAAAATCCAAATTAGATTTGATCTCGAGTCCTAAATAGCTTGAGATTGATAGTCTATTTAAAATTGGTTCGAATCAGGTTTGAATTGGATTCATTTTGATCCATATTTGGATTAGATATTTAGAGTCTAATTTTACTGAAACTCTCTCTCTTTATGGCCGACCAAAGAAGGGTGGGGGTGCTGGTTTTGCCAGCCCCCTCTTGGCTGCAGGCATGGGTGCATGGGGCCACCAAGTTAGGCACCTATCCTCCTATCTCATAGACAAAGGATGGAATAATTCAAAGCTGATTTGAATTAGGACTTCTAGTCTATCAGGTCATGGAGAATCATCTATAAATAGGAAAGATCTCTAACTATCAAAGAATAACAATTAGATTGAGTGCTAAGGTGAGAAAGAAAAGAGAGGGTGTGGGCATCCAAGAGAAGAGAGGCATCTCCTCTCTTTGACATGCAGGTTTTTGGCATCCCACTTCTCCTTGGCATGAAGAGGTCCAGGCATCCAGCTCCTTGGTGAGAGGCATCTCATCTAAGATTCAATCCTCCCTCCTTTGCTGCCTTGAGAAGGTACAATGATTCGAGACTTCATCCTGCTTTCCTGTGAAGCTTGACGTGCATGCGAAATAGAGGGTTTGCACGTTCAAATCTTTGCGAGGCTTCGAATTCAAGAATCTTTTGAGGATTTGATCCCTATTCTACTGTATATCAGATAAAAAATAAAATTTATATTAGCTTATTATAGAAAATTTTTTAAATGCTTCCTGACGATCCAACCTCGAATCAGATTTTTTTCTTCAACAGGTACCAAAGCCAAGCTTTAATATATAGATGCATAACTGATTCTTTCTAGCAATTTTACATATGGTATGTGATTAAAATTTTATATTAGATATTAAATCTGATTTAGATCTATTTAAATAAAATTTATGATCTAATTTTGATTAGATTTCATGATCCTAATCAATGGTTGGTTAAGGTTTGTTATAAATCTGTTATAACAGAATTTTTATTGTTACAGATTTTTATTGGAATAACAATCTATTTTAAAATTTATTTTAAATTAAATTTAATAAATTTTTTTATTATTTCAGATTGAAAGTTAGATTTATTTCAGATCTGAATTGAATTTATTTTGATAGATTTTTAGATCTGATTTCTAATAAAATTTTGCACAATATCGAAATAGATTTAATCAAAAATTTAATCTTTATGTGTTCATATGTGCATCTAAATATTTTTTATATAATTTTAGATCTGAATTTAATATTTTATATCCTATATAAATTAAGTTTCAAATCTGATATGATGTATGTAATACATTAAATCTAATTAGATTAGATAAAAAATATGGTTGATATGATCAATATCATGTACATGCCCACTTTATTTTGAAAATTGCATGTAGATGTGATTTTTATTTGTAATTAGATTTCAAATCTTAATAGTCCAGTACTCGAATTGATGAGATCACCAGATTGTCTGATCATAAGAGGAAGTAGAGATTAATATCTCTTTCTTGTCCATTCGATAGATTCTCTTATACGTGTAGGAGTGTTGTTATGATCCTATTTCATGAAAAAGAATAATGAATAATTTTTTAAATTATTTTGACCATGAATATGTTTAGATTAGATCTAAAGTGATTTATGATTTATTATAATTTCAATGAGATAAGTTTAGGTATAAAATTATTTTAAAATCTGAATAGCATGTTACATTAGATGTAATTGATAGTGATCTAAAAGTAGTCATGATACATGTGATGTATATATAAAGTTTAGATCATAATTATGCATGTTTAATTGTTAAATATAGATATGAAAATTAGTTTTCATGATATGAAACATATGGTATACTTCACTTGAATTTTTAGTAAAATAGTTCTACAAACTAAAATACATGTTTCACACACTTAATTGAGAATTAAGTTGAATATGATTTAGATTTGAGAATTGAAGATTTATTTTTAAGATACCACATAAATTGATGGGCAATGGTTCGCATGGATTAGGTCCTCCTACTGGGTTAAACCTAAGGCTAGAAACAAATATGGATAAAATAAAGAAATTGGTTGAATCTAATTAAGAGTTAAATTAGATTAGATCAAAATTTCTCTAGATCAACCTTAACAGCAGTAGCTTGATCAAGTCCATATTTTTGACCATACTAAATGGACCATAATCATAGCTTAATGGTTGAGCCTGAATCTTCTGATGGATCAAATCAAAACCAATTAACCAGTTGATGTCTAAGATAAGTTTGACAGTTTTGATTGGTGGTCATTAATTAGGAGCTACTCATCTAGATGATGTCTATAGCGAGTTAATGGCATATTCCTCCCACCGATCTCACTTACTTGACCAACATAGTAGATTATATTTTGATTAGATCACTAATCGATTCGAGATGACCCATGTCATTAAGATAAATTAGTGTGACTGATTTAGATATCTTTAGACCAGCTTGTATATAGTCCTCTTCATGACTTAGTGAAATCAGTGGGAAGATTTATAACTTGCAGGTCAATTTTTTTTCTTATTCTCAAATCATTAAATCAAATCTTTTAAATTATTACATCCTTAAAATGATATAGTTATGGGGATAACTTATTCATAGCCTCCTATTAAGGTGCGTGATAATGAGTCCAATATTCTAAATAGATATTGAAAGCATCACACGTTTGGTGTCTATTAGGTATTGAAATTATCATTCATCATATAACCATCTTGTTGTGCCTTTCAGATCAATGCTCAGGTTGGTCAAACCAGACTCAGGCCTAGACATTCATTTATTGGATGCACTTAGTATAGTCATGTTAATGGTTAGACTTAATCAGATTTCAATGGAGGCGCCACACGCCTGCTGAAGAGATGCTTGGGGCAAAACTTAATTGCTAAAAATTATTTAAAGAAATAATTAGTTAGGAATCTATCCATGGATGCACTAAGGTTGGTCGAGCGACACACGGACCTGAATGCAGTCTGTGTGGATTTTAGTACTTGCTAAAGAATTAATGTAATTTTTTAAATTGGAGGTAGAGGCTACCAATTCATATAAAATAGTGAAAGAATCTTTAGACTAAAGGTCATATTTTTAGGATTAAAATAATTCATATACTATAGGTTTATATTTTTTTCAGCTATAGCCAACATATTATCACTTTGCTTGTTGTTGGATAGCGACAAGCTTACCAAACCCAACTTCAATAGCTGGTATCGGAAGTTGAAGATCATTTTGGAGCATGAAAGGATCTTGTACGTGCTTACGGACCCAGCACCCAAAGAACCTACTATCAACGCACCCCATGCTGTGAGAGATACTTATTTGAAGTGGCTCAGTGATCGCACGACTGTGCGTTACATCATGGGGCAGCAATGAACAATGAACTTAACTATAAGTTCAAGGATGCACATCAGAGGATATGATTCAAATATTGAATGAGTCCTTCGGCACCCTTAAGGATATGCAAGAGGGAGCGTCAGTCACCGATCATGTATTGTACATGATCAAGCAGATTGAATACTTAAGCAAACTTGACTTTCTATTACATGAACAGTTGGACAAGGATGCTATCCTAAACTCGCTATCAAAATCCTACCTATGCTTTTTGAGTCATTATAGAGTGATCTGTTGAAAAATATGTCCTAAAGTCAATCATCTAGGTTATAGATGATTATACTCCATACATGTATATAAATTATAAAATAATAAATATTATATGATAAATTTATCATAAAGAATACATATTTTTAAATAGAACTTATGTATTATGATGAAGTCCTTAGAGCTATTTCCAAAATAATAAAGGAAGATTTATCATGTGGTTCTTAAATCCTGTTCACGATCAAATGATACAATTGTTATAATGATGATAATTGTATCGAGTGTAGATCGTTGTGTACCATATTAGTTGGTTATCCTCTTAACTAAGATGTGTAGTGACACAGATATGACATATGAGTGATATGCAGGAGTACATATCATTGAGCATCACCAACTCTGGAGCACTCTGCTATTAAGGATTGTTCTGATGGGATATGGGTATAAGAATCCCTCTGATCTGAGGCTATCTCGGTGACTTGCAAGCAACTCACTGTACTTTGATGTCAGACTATCTGAATTTCTAATTCGATGATGAAAGATTTTTGGATATAGATAACTACTTGTAAAGTCTGAGTGCAAGTCAAAATGGGATTGACCACTCCAAGTAAACTTGGAGATGATGCATCACTGTATTTCAATTCAATAAAACTTTGGCCAAAGTAGTCTTAATGAGGAGTCACGAGATTTTGGATGTTGAGATATAATATGGACCACTCATCCTGGGTTGACAGTTTAACTCTAAGTCATCTTTGAGCATCGAGAGTCAAAGGGATGAATTATATAGTAACTATATTCACGTAGGTTCTAGAGTGTTACTGGATATATATTCGGCCTATCCGAACGTCGGATCCTATTACTAGATGGTTACATCGATTGGTATAGAAATTATTCTTGTACTACTAGCTTAGGTTCAAACCTATGGGATCACACACATAGAAGTATCTATTTGATCAAATAGCTGATCGACGGTTATGAATCATTAAAAGATTTAATTATCAATATAATTGATGATTAATCCTATGCAAAGATTGTAATAAAATATTTACTAATAATTGATAAATTAGAGAAATAATTAGTTGATAAATTGATTATTAATTGGCTCAATTTGACTGAGCAATGGAGATTGGAGTAGATCTAATTAAATTAGATTCAATAAGGTTTGCTTTGGATTGATTAGATGCAGTCCTAATAGATAACAGGGCTTGTTTCAATTGATCTTAAGGATGCAAATTAAATTTTGAATAGATTAAAATTTAATTTAATTTAATTTAAGTTTGATTGGATCAATCTCTATTGGATAATAGGCTTGATTGGATCAAGCCTTATTGATCAAGAGCTTCTTCGATATCCAATAAGATGAGAAGAATAAATCTCTAGATTGATGGGATTTTAATCTAACTAATTTTCTAATTAGATTAGGGTCTAATTGATTTCATAATTGGGCTAGGACCTAATTAGTTAGTTTGTTATAACTAATTCCTAAATTGATTAGGATTGGTTTTACAATTAGTTAGAGTTTGATCAAGAATCATGAGTCCTATTTGGAATAAGACTTAATCAACTCAACATCACCTATCTATTTAAGTTTCTCCATGCCACATCTCCCTTTTATCATGAGAAGCCCATGCCCCAAATCACATGCCATGCCCTCTCCTTTCTTTTGTGAAAGAAAAGAAGTCATCCCCCTCTTCTTGTCACCAAAAAGGAAGGAGGGGGCATCCAAGAGTTGGACGCCCCTAATCCCACACGCTAGCCTTCATATCATACCTCTTTTGAAAGGATTTTGTGAGGTTTTTGTTGCTAGTTCTTAGGCATCAACAAGAGGCTCCTCTATTAGTTTTACAATAAAAAATTGAAGAAGAAAAGTTCTTTCCAATGAGAGGAAGAGAAGGAAGAAGAAAGGTCTTCTTTCTTGTGTGCAGCCTTGGAGAAGTTCTTCTTTTAGATTTTTTTTAAATTATTTTTTTAATAAAAAATAGATTAAATCTAATTTTTAATTTGAAAATTTAGATAAAAAATATTAAAAAATTTGATTGGATGTTTGGGGGCTTCTTTGGGCTCTAGATCAAGGAGAAAAAGAGAGAAGAAGAGAGAAGAATGATTCTTCTCTTGGGTCTCTCTTTTGAGTTCTTCTAGAGATTAAGATTTTATGTAATTTTTTATATGAGAAATTAGATTAGATCTAATTTTTATCATAAAAAATTAGAGAGAAAAAGTTCTTCTTAAAGGTGTGAAAAGGAAGAGAGAAAGGTTCTCGCTTGTGCATTAGAGAATTGAGAAGAAAGAGTTCTTCTCTTAATCTCTATCGTAGAGATTTGATGTGTGGATCCAGAAAGAAAAAGAGAGATTCTTCTTGTTCTTTATCTTCATCATATTTCTCTTAGATTAGCTAACAAAAGATGTCTTCACAAGCTAGCACTCTCGGAGAGATCGATCAGCACAAGGGCTTCATGTGGATACCTATAGAGGTCGGATGCATGTGCGGCTACTGAGCATTATGAAAAATCAACTATCATAAATTTTGGATGCGGTGATCTGCTACCCACACTTAGGTATAGAGTTTTGAACTCAATTTATAATTTAGATATGATCTAATTTGATATAGATGTAATCTATATTTGCTGAATTTTAGATTTTAGATATATATATATATATATATATATATATATATATATATATATTAATTAATATTATAGATTCTATATGGTAGTTTTAGATTTGATCTATGCATGTATTATCGATTAAATTATTTAATCTATGTATGTTCCACTGTAAAATTTTAAAAATACATGCACAAAACCACCATGCTTCTCTTCATGACCAAACCTGCAGTGAACTACCATGGTTTGCTAGGATTGCTGCAGACATTTGAGAAGAACCATCAGCTCTAGAAAGAATCGATGCATGTAGTGGGAGATTCATCTGCAGGTCGTCGATCCTCTAAGAGAGAAAAGAAGAAAAAGGTATAGAAGAATCGTACTGTCGATCTAAAGCTAAAGTAGAGCAAAAAATTAAAAATTGATAAGAGCCAGACAGAATGCTTCTTTTGCAAGAAGCTGGACCATTGAAAAAAAAATTATCCTGCATATATAGCTTTTCTTGATCCAAATAGGCCAAAGAACATGAGAAACAAGCAATCAGTTGCTTCATAAGGTATTTATATGATAACTCCTTGTAACTTCTCTGTTTGTGATACTACTACCTAGGTATTAGATACCGAAAGTTTGATTAAAATTTGCAATCATTGCAGGGACTATAGGTCAGTAGAAAATTTAAAAAAGATGAGCGATTTCGGAATGTTGGAGATGGAAGTCTTGTTTCGGTTCTAGCTTTAAGAACTATGTAGCTTATTTTCATGTCTAATAGTATCATGTTAGATGAATATCATTATTACCCTTCTTTTCTGATGAATATCATCTCTATAGGCCTTTTGGCCAAACTTGATTTTAAACTTTTAATAAAGGATGATTTTGTGATATCATTGTGAATGATACTATAATTATACGTGGATAATTAAAATATGGTATATATATATATTAGAACAGCCAATTGGTATAATGTACACATCGATCAAAAATACCCTAGGATAGATAATGTTAGTGATTTCTACCTTTGGCATTGTAGGCTTGGTCATGTGAACAAGAATAGGATAGACAGATTAATCAAAGAGGATGTCTTTAAAATTAATGCTTGTGAATCATTACCGACCTATGAATCCTATCTCTTGGTAAGATAACTGAATCACCTTTTAAAGAAAAAGATGAACGAGCTAGTGATGTTCTCGATCTAATATATAGTGATGTATGTGGATCTATGAACATAGGCACCAGAGGAGGATACTATACTTCATTACATTTATAGATGACTTATCGAGGTATGGGTACGTCTATTTTATGAAGCACAAATTTGAATCATTTAAAATGTTCAAATAATTTTATAGTGAAGTAAAAGGATGGACTGAAAAGAGTATTAAAACTCTTCAGTCAGACTGAGGAGGTGAATACATCACCAGTGACTTTCTGACATATTTAGGAAAGAATGGGATTCTCTCACAGTGGACTCCTCCTAGAAGATCACAATATAATAGGGTGTTTGAAAGGAGGAATCGAATCCTGTTAGACATGATTCGATTCATGATGGGGTTTGCAAATCTTCTTTTGGAGATACGCTCTTGAAACTACCTGCTATATACTTAACAAGATTTCAAGCAAGTTTGTTAATAAAATCCCATATGAGATATGGATAGGGCATAAGCTGGTGCTCTTACACCTTTGGATTTGGGAGTGTCCAACTTATGTCAAGTGTTTAAAGATAGATAAACTTGGATCAAAATTCGATAAATACTTATTCGTAGGGTATCCAAAAAAAACTAAGGGGTACTACTTTTACCTCACTGAAGAACAAAAGGTGTTTATCAGCAACAGGACAGTCTTTTTGGAAAAAAAGTTTCTTAGAGAAGGAACTAATGCCAATAAAATTGAACTTGATGAAGTGCATGAAATAGAAGAATGGGTACACACAGAATCAGATTTAAGTAGAGAATCGAATTTGGAGCCTGTAGAGACAACATTAAGAAGATCCAGCAGAGTACCACATCAACCGAATAGATACTATAATTTTTTAGATCGAGATGATGATCCTATCGAACTAGATGAGAATAATGAGGATCCGATCACCTATATGGATGTCATGCAAGGGCTCGACTCTCAAAAGTGGATTGAGGCCATAAAATTTAAGATGGAGTCTATGAAGATCAATAGTGTATGGACACTAGTTGATCTGCTTGAAGGGATAAAGTCCATATGGTGCAAGTGAATTTTCAAAAGGAAAAGAGGAACGGACAGAAAAGTGAAGACCTATAAAGCCTATCTTGTTGCCAAGGATTACTGTTAATATTATGGTATTGACTATGACGAGATATTCTTTTCTATGATAATACTCAAGTCCATCCAGATTATGCTTGCAATAGCAGCATATTTAGATTACGAGATCTAGCAAATAGATGTTAAAATCACTTTTCTAAATGGAGAGCTGGAAGAAGAGGTGTATATGATATAACCTGAAGGATTTACATCCACAGATGAATCTAAAGTGTGCAAATTGAATAGGTCCATCTATGGATTGAAGCAGATATCTAGGAGTTGGAACATGCATTTTAATAAGGTGATAAAAAATGTATGGCTTCATTAGGAATAGAGAAGAGTCTTGCATCTATAAATAGGCTAACGATTCTGTAGTCATCTTTCTTATACTGTATGTAGATGACATACTGTTAATAAAAAATAATACCCCAACTTTGTAAAGTGTAAAGCTGTGGCTCTCTTCACAGTTCTTCATAAAGGATTTGGAAGAAATATCCTACATCCTAGGGATGAAGATCTATAGAGATAGATGTAGAAGGTTGCTTGGATTGTTCCAATCCATGTACATCGATACCATATTGCAACAGTTCTGTTGGGAAATGTGTCCCAAAAAGCCAATCGTCAAGCTGTTGACGGTTGAGCAACCAAGTATTGTAATTGATTTGTTAATAAATAAAATATATTTGGCATCTTCATCATAAGCTTTCATCTTCTAATGAACGCCGTTGTTATGATGAAATCCTTAGGACTATTTAGGTTCGATAAAGAGAGGATTTATCGATTAGTCCTTAAAACTGTTCACGACCAAATGATAGGCTGTTAATAAGGACGACAGCTTCTATCGAGCATAGGTCGCTGTAGGCCATATGGGTTGGTTGTCCTCTTAACCAAAGAGTGTGGAGACACTGGTATGGCATACAGGTGAGATGTAAGGGTACATCGTCATTGAACGTGACCAACTTCAGAGCATTCTGCTGTCGAGAATGTCTCTGATGGGATATAGGTATAAGTGTCCCTTAGACTTGAGATCACCTCAGTGACTTGCAAGCAACTCACTATGCTTTGGTACTGGACTAACTGAATTTCTAATTCAGGGACGGAAGGCTTCTGGGCATAGTCAAGTACTTGCGAAGTCAGAGTATGATCGAGATGGGATTGACCACTCCAAGAGTTGGAGAAGAATGAGTCGCTGTATTTCAATTTAGCAAAACCTTGGCCAGGGTAATCCATCAGATGGATTTGATATTTTGAAATACAATGTGGACAACCTGATCAGAGTTGACAGTTGAGCTCTGGGGTGTTCTATGATCATTTTGGTCAAGGGGATGAATTATATAAAAACTATATCCGCATGGGTTCTAAGGATGTTGTTCTACACATTCGACCTATCCGGTCGTCGGGTACCATTGCTAGATGGTCACTTCGATTGGTATAGAAATTTATTCCTATGCTACCGGCTTAGGTTCGGACCTATGAGGTCACACACATTAGAGTTCATGATCTGATCAGATGGTTGATCAACGATTAAGAATCATTCTAGGGTTAAATGATCAATACGATTGACATTTAACCCAGTGTAAGTGTTGCAGGAGGATTGATTAGCAATTCGATTGCTAATTGGCTTAATTTGATTAAGCCAATGGGCTGAGATTAAGTCTAATTAAATATGATTTAATTAGATTTGGTTTGGGCTTGATTGGATCAAGTTCAATTGGTTTATTGGATACGCCAAGTGCAAAGAAAAAATAGTCCTAGTTCAACTAGGACTTGGGTCAATCTAATTTCTAATTTGATTAGAAAATTAAATCAGATTTAAATATAATTTAATCTGATTAAATTAGGTTCTTAATTGGGTTAAGATCTATTTTAATTGGATTGATCTAATTTTGATTTGATTTGGTTTGGGAAACCAAATTAAAACAAGTTATGAGACAGAATCCTAGTAGGACTAGGATTCCACCTTGCGCCACATAAACCTTCTCCATGCCCTCTCTCTTATTCAACGCCAATCTCCACTTATTTTGTGCGACAAAAGCCCTCTCCCAGATCTCTCCCACGTTCACAAAAGGTCTCCTCTCTTCTTTCTTACATGGAAGATGGTTTGGATCAAATCTAAAAGGAATAAGTTTGGATTTTGAATTCTATGAGATAGAGTTTTAGAAATCCAAAACTCTTTCAATTTTGCACCGAATTTATCCAAATTTTTTTTGGAATTTTCGTGGCTTTTTGGATATACATTGTGCACCCTTTTCTTGTAATCTATGCATGAAAATATGGAGGAGGTGCTCAAGAGTTGGGCGTCCCTTAACTTGCCATGTTTGGATAAGCCTTGACTAGGTGTTTGACCTAGATAAGGACTCTATCATATCTCTCTATATAAGATGAGTTTCTTTGTAAAATTTTAATAAAAGATAGATATTTGAGATACCTTTCTTCCATCCAAAAATCAAAGAGAAATACCTTTTGGTCGTAGAGATATAAAAGACGCTAGTTTGGGTGTCTAGAGAGAAAAACGTGAAGAAGAAGAGGGTCTTCTTCTAGGGTTTTTATTTTCATATCTTTCCTCCTTCCATCTTGAGTTTCTGAGAGTGTCTCAGATCTGAAACTCCTCCTTCTACTTTCCATCTTTGGAAGAGTCCAAATCAAGAAGAAGGAGGCACCTGATGAACCATCAAAGAAGGATCAGCGCAGTACTAGCATACTGTGCTGATTTCCTGAAGCAGGACTTCTGATCGAGATTCGTGGGCTCGTGTGGACGACGCCTAGAGGCCGGATGCATGTGTGGCTTGCAACGTCATCCTCAAGCCCAGATCAGCAAGGTTAGAACGTCTAACTTGCAAGGTAATAGATCTGATCTATTGTTTAATACATACATTAGATGTAGTATAGAAACATGTTAATATGATCAACATGTAGTTCATGCTATATTTATATATTTTAATTTTTGATTTAATGTCATGTAATAATCATGTAATAGGATCTTAGATCTAGAGATTTTCTGATCTTAAAAAATAAATTTTAATTTATTTTAGTCTTCCGCTGTATGATCTTGAAAAAGTTTCAAGATCTAACCCTCTTTTCAAGATCTAACCCTCTTTTCAAGATCTAACCCTGAAACCCTAGATCTGGTTCCTACAATTGGTATCAGAGTCAAGGTTCTTTATTACATGATTATTTATACATGCTTAGATTATTTTTTAGATTAGATCTAATTTATAATCTAATTATTAAATCTGAAATTAAAATTTTAGATCAATCACAAACTGCAAGGTTGTCCTGCTGTAAGGTTTACCCCTTACAGTGCAAAGGTTGTCCTAGTTTGTGTAGATCTATCTTTAATCATAAATTTGTTAGATATGATCTAGTTTAAATTTATGATTTATTAGATTTAAAAGATGTTTAAATCTGAAATAAAATCTCTTTGTTAATAATTTTATGCAAAGAAATTATTTAAAGTTGAAATTGTTTCAATTACATGAACCTGTTTAGATTAGATCTAAAGTAGTTTCATGTTTATTTCACTTGCATCTTGATTATGAATCAAACATGCAATATGATTGGTAGAATCATATTGTAAAATTATTTTACAAATATGAAAATTATTTTTTTTGAAAAGCCAAACCCAACCCTCAGCCCAAAACTTAATTAAGAATTAAGAAGTTGTTTGATTAGGTTCTAGGATTGTGAATTGAAGAACCTAAGACACAAATCATAACACATTGGGTTAATGGGTTAGTGGGAATTAGGTCCATTAATTGGGTTAGACCTATGGTTAGATTAAAGATGGACTTAATTAGAGAATTGACTAAATCTAATCAATTGTTGTCTTAGATTAAGTCAAGGATTCTCTAGATCAATTACAATAGTTGTAGTTGGTCAAGTCCATGTCTTTAACGAGAACCAAATGGACTTGATTCTTGGCTAAGCGGTCTAGCACGAACTGTTAGGTTGATCTAATCGAAACTAATTAAACCAGTTGGTGTCTAAGGTAAACCAGATCGGTGGTTTTTAATTGGGAGCCCGCTTACTTGGCCATTTCTGATGGTGTCTAAGGCAAGCTTTGGCAGACCCTCCCACTGATCGAACTTACCTGGCCTCTTGGTGAAATTATGTTTTGATCGGATCACTTGACTATTCGAGCTGACCCATGTCAGCTAGGTAAATCAGTGTGACTGATTTAGGTGCTCCTAGACCAGCCCTGGTCTCCCTTAAGCTGACTTGGTGAAGCCAGTGGGAGGATCATGATAAGCTGGTTCATCTGACCTCATCCTCTATATTATTTAAATCTTCTAAAATTATTAGGTCCTTAAAATGATAAAGTTATGGAGATAAATGAGTCATAGCCTCCCATTAAGGTGTTTGATAATGAGTCCATTAACTCAATAATCATTGCAGACCCAAAGGCCTGGTGCTTGTTGACTAATGGAATTATCACTCATCATATGATGACTTGGAAGTGTCTCTCTAATGGTGGTTAGGTGAGCCAACCAAAGTTGGGCTTAATCATTCGTTGGTTAGATACACCAAGTATGATCATGTTAATGGTTGGACCTAACTGGATCCTTATAGTGGAGGCCAAAGCCTACTGATTAGGTTTCTGTGGCAAAATTAAAATTACTAGAAATTATTTAGAGAAACAATTGGTTATGAACCTACCCTTAGATGTACATGGGTTGGCCAACCAAAGTTGGGCTTATGTGCAGTCTAAGTGAATTCTAGTACCCGCTAAGGAATTAGGGTAATTCCTCGAATTGGAGGTAGAGGCTACCAATTCGAATAAAATAGTGGGAGAAACCTTTTGATTAAAGTCCAAATCTTTAGGTTTAATGAATCAATTACTAGTTAGGCTATGGTTCTCCTTTGTGCAAATATGGCCACTTCCCTATCGCTCCGATCATTGTTGGACAATGATAAGTTGGTGGGACCCAACTTCGGTAGCTGGTACCGAAAGTTGAAGATAGTCCTGGAGCATGAACGGATCCTATATGTGATAATAGATCCTGCACCTGAGGAGCCAGCTGTCAATGCACGTGGAACAATCAGAGACACTTACCAGAAGTGGCTCAGTGATCGGACCACGGTGCGCTGTATCATGCTGGCTATTATGAGCGAAGAGTTCAGTCGCAGATTTGAGATGGCTCTGCCAAAGGACAAGCTTCAAGTGTTAGAGGATGCCTTTGGCACACCCGATGACGTGGAGAGGCACAAGACTAGTTGTGCCATCTTCAATGCCAAAATGCGGGATGGTGCCTCTGTCACCGATCATGTATTGTACATGATCGAGCTGATGGAATGATTGAGCAAGCTCGACTTTTTCTTGCATGAGCAGCTTGGGAAAGATGCAATACTGAACTCGCTGCCCAAGTCTTATCTCCCATTCCTCACTCATTATAGAATGACAAAGCCTGAAGAGAACTACCACGGGTTACTGGGGTTGCTTTAGAACTTTGAGAAGGATCGCCAACTTCACAAGGAGTCGGTGAATTTAGTGGGAGGTTCATCTTCTGGTTCTCGACCTTTTAAGAAAGGAAAGAAGAACAAGAAGAAGAAAGTAAAGAAGGTGCAAATTCAGGCTAGGACATCAGTGTAGAGCCAGACCAAAAAGGTCAAGCCTGATAAGAGTCTATTCTACTAGCAAGCACCCTAGATTAGATAGTGTGTCAGATATCTACTTATGGCACTGTAGGCTAGGTCATATAAACAAGAACAGAATAAACAGGTTGACTCAAGAGGGAATCCTCGAAGTTAATGATTGTGAATCACTTCCAACCTGTGAGTCCTGTCTTCTTGGTAAAATGACCAAGTCACCTTTTACTGGAAAAGGTGAGAGAGCTACTGAGCTCTTGGGCCTAGTACATACTGATGTATGCAGGCCCATGAGCACCAGTGCTAGAGGTGGATATTTCTACTTCATAACTTTCACGGATGACCTATCCCGATATGGATATGTCTATCTGATGAAACATAAGTCGGATTCATTTGAAATGTTCAAACGATTCCGAAGTGAAGTAAAAAAACAAACTAGGAAGAGTATTAAAACTCTTCGATCTGATCGAGGAGGAGAATACCTTTCTAGTGAATTTCTCACATATCTAGGAGAGAATGGGATTCTCTCCCTATGGACTCCTCCAGGAACACCACAGCATAATGGTGTGTCTGAAAGGAGGAATCAGACTCTATTAGACATGGTCCGATCCATGATGGGTTTTGCTAGCTTGCCGATATCCTTCTGGGGATATGCACTCGAATCGGCCTGTTATCTATTAAATAGGGTTCCAAGTAAGTCTGTAATTAAGACTTCATATGAGATATGGACGGGACGTAAGCCAGCACTTTCACACCTTAGGGTCTGGAGGTGCCCGGCCTATGTCAAACGATTAGTCACAGATAAACTTGGACCTAGGTCTGACAAATGCTCATTCATAGGGTACCCCAAAGAGATAAAAGGATATTTTTTCTACCATGCTGATGAACAAAAGGTGTTCGTCAGCCTTAAGGCAATCTTTTTAGAAAAGGAGTTCCTTGGTGAAGGAACCGTTGCCTCTAAGGTTGAATTTGATGAAGTTCAACAGGTAGAAGGACCGACACCAATAGCTGAACCTGAGTCGGATATGATTAGATCAGATCCGGAGCCCAATATACCTGTACCATTAAGGCATCCGGTAGAGTACCGCGTCAGCTGGACAGATACTACGGTTTCTTGGTCCAGGACGGTGATCCCATCGAACTTGATGAGAATAATGAGGATCCGATCACCTATATGGATGCTATGCAGAGACCTGATTCCGAGAAATGGCTTGAAGCCATGAAATCCGAAATGGAGTCCATGAAGGTCAACGATGTATGGACATTGGTTGACCCACCTGAAGGGGTTAAACCCATTGGGTGTAAATGGGTCTTCAAAAGGAAGAGGGGCGCAGACGGAAAGGTGGAGACCTATAAAGCCCGTCTGGTTGCCAAGGGGTATCGTCAACGTTATGGTATTGACTATGATGAGATATTTTCTCCTGTGGCAATGCTCAAATCTATTCGGATAATGCTTGCAATAGCTGCCCATCTAGATTATGAGATCTGGCAGATGGATGTAAAGACAGCTTTTCTGAATGGAGAGCTGACCGAAGAGGTGTATATGATACAACCTGAGGGGTTTACATCCACAGATGAGTCCAAGGTGTGCAAGCTTCAGAGATCTATTTATGGATTGAAGCAAGCTTCTCAGAGTTGGAACATGCGTTTTGATAAGGTGATCAAAACGTATGGCTTCATTAAGAATGGAGAAGATCCCTGCATCTATAAATGGGCAAATGGTCCAGTTGTGGTATTCCTTGTCTTGTACGTGGATGACATTCTCTTAATCGGGAATGACATCCCCGCACTACAGGGAATAAAAGTTTGGTTGTCATCACAGTTCTCCATGAAGGACTTGGGTGAAGCATCCTACATCCTAGGGATGAAGATCTATAGGGATAGATCTAAAAGGATGCTTGGGTTATCCCAGTCCATGTACATAGACACTGTGCTGAAGAGATTCAGCATGGAGAATTTCAAGAAGGGCTGTCTACCGATAGGCCAAAAAATTTCTCTCTCTAAGAAGGATTGTCCGACAACTCCTGAAGAGAGAGAGCATATGAGTAGAGTCCCATATGCTTCAGCCGTGGGATCTATCATGTACGCCATGACATGTACAAGACCAGATGTGGCATACTCACTAGGAGTAGTGAGTAGATACCAATCTGATCCTGGAGAAAACCACTGGAAAGTGTTTAAAGCCATCCTTAAGTATTTGAGAAATACTAAGGACCAATGGTTGGTTTATGGCAAGTCAGATCTAAAACTTGTGGGGTTCACAGACTCTAGCTTTCAATCTGACCATGATGACAGCAGGAGCATGTCGGGTTATATCTTTACTCTGAATGGTGGAGCCATCTGCTGGAAGAGTTCCAAGCAGCATACTGTGGCAGACTCTGTTTGTGAAGCGGAGTATATCGCAGTATCAGATGCCGCGAAGGAAGCTGTGTGGCTGAGAAAATTCATCAACGAGCTCGGAGTAGGACCCTCTCTCGATGGTCCAGTCCTGCTCTACTGCGACAGCACTGGTGCCATAGCTCAGGTGAAGGAACCCAAAGCACATTAGCGGACGAAGCACATCTTGCACCGCTTTCACCTGATCCTAGAGATCATGGATCGAGGTGACGTCGACCTTCAGAAGATCGACGGAAAGGAGAACCTAGCCGACCCCTTCACTAAAGCCCTGGCAATAAAGGAGTTCGACAACCACAAGTCGAAGATGGGTATTAGATACTGTGCCGAGTGGCTTTAGGACAAGTGGGAGTTGTTGGGAAATGTGTCCCAAAAAGTCAATCGTCAAGCTGTTGACGGTTGAGCAACCAAGTATTGTAATTGATTTGTTAATAAATAAATATATTTGGCATCTTCATCATAAGCTTTCATCTTCTAATGAACGCCGTTGTTATGATGAAATCCTTAGGACTATTTAGGTTCGATAAAGAGAGGATTTATCGATTAGTCCTTAAAACTGTTCACGACCAAATGATAGGCTGTTAATAAGGACGACAGCTTCTATCGAGCATAGGTCGCTGTAGCCATATGGGTTGGTTGTCCTCTTAACCAAAGAGTGTGGAGACACTGGTATGGCATACAGGTGAGATGTAAGGGTACATCGTCATTGAACGTGACCAACTTCAGAGCATTCTGCTGTCGAGAATGTCTCTGATGGGATATAGGTATAAGTGTCCTTAGACTTGAGATCACCTCAGTGACTTGCAAGCAACTCACTGTGCTTTGGTACTGGACTAACTGAATTTCTAATTCAGGGATGGAAGACTTCTGGGCACAGTCAAGTACTTGCGAAGTCAGAGTGTGATCGAGATGGATTGACCACTCCTAGAGTTGGAGAAGAATGAGTCGCTGTATTTCAATTTAGCAAAACCTTGGCCAGGGTAATCCATCAGATGGATTTGATATTTTGAAATACAATATGGATAACCTGATCAGAGTTGACAGTTGAGCTCTAGGGTGTCCTATGATCATTTTGGTCAAGGGGATGAATTATATGAAAACTATATCCGCATGGGTTCTAAGGATGTTGTTCTACACATTCGACCTATCCGGTCGTCGGGGTACCATTGCTAGATGGTCGCTTCGATTGGTATAGGAATTTATTTCTATGCTACCAGCTTAGGTTCGGACCTATAAGTCACACACATTAGAGTTCATGATCCGATCAGATGGTTGATCAACGATTAAGAATCATTCTAGGGTTAAATGATCAATACGATTGACATTTAACCCAGTGCAAGTGTTGCAGGAAGATCGATTAGCAATTCGATTGCTAATTGGCTTAATTTGATTAAGCCAATGGGCTGAGATTAAGTCTAATTAAATATGATTTAATTAGATTTGGTTTGGGCTTGATTGGATCAAGTCCAATTGGTTTATTGGATACGCCAAGTGCAAAGAAAAAATAGTCCTAGTTCAACTAGGACTTGGGTCAATCTAATTTTAATTTGATTAGAAAATTAAATCAGATTTAAATTTAATTTAATCTGATTAAATTAGGTTCTTAATTGGGTTAAGACCTATTTTAATTGGGTTGATCTAATTTTGATTTGATTTGGTTTGGGAAACCAAATTAAAACAAGTTATGAGACAGAATCCTAGTAGGACTAGGATTCCACCTTGCGCCACATAAACCTTCTCCACGCCCTCTCTCTTATTCCAACGCCAATCTCCACTTATTTTATGCGACAAAAGCCCTCTCCCAGATCTCTCCCACGTTCACAAAAGGTCTCCTCTCTTCTTTCTTACATGGAAGGTGGTTTGGATCAAATCTAAAAGGAATAAGTTTGGATTTCGAATTCTATGAGATAGAGTTTTAGAAATCCAAAACTCTTTCAATTTTGCACCGAATTTATCCAAATTTTTTTTAGAATTTTTGTGGCTTTTAGGATATACATTGTGCACCCTTTTCTGTGATCCATATACGAAAATATGGAGGAGGTGCTCAAGAGTTGGGCGTCCCTTAACTTGCCATGTTTGGATAAGCCTTGACTAGGTGTTTGACCTAGATAAAGACTCTATTATATCTCTCTATATAAGATGAGTTTCTTCATGAAATTTTAAGGAGAGATAGATATTTGAGAGACCTTTCTGTCATCCAAAAATCAGAGAGAAATACCTTTGGGTCGTAGAGATATAAAAGATACAAGTTTGGGTGTCTAGAGAGAAAAACGTGAAGAAGAAGAGGGTCTTCTTCTAGGGTTTTTATTTTCATATCTTTCCTCCTTCCATCTTGAGTTTTCTGAGAGTGTCTCAGATCTGAAACTCCTCCTTCTACTTTCCATCTTTGGAAGAGTCCAAATTAAGAAGAAGGAGGCACCTGATCAACCATCAAAGAAGGATCAGCGCAGTACTAGCATACTGTACTGATTTTCTGAAGCAGAACTTCTGATCGAGATTCGTGGGCTCGTGTGG